>NC_068999.1:19462642-19465239 GCF_001194135.2 Octopus bimaculoides | reverse complement strand
GAGAGAGAGAGAGAGAGAGAGAGAGAGAGAGAGAGAGTGAGCTAATGTGCGGCACGAACATTTGGTCATTATACACAGATCATTTTTGTAGGTCTTTCTCCCAAAGGCTATATGCTCAGAGGTTTCTTCGACGGGAGAATCCAACGTGTATATAAATATAGCTTCTCGAACGTCAAACTAATGCACTTTCTTGTCGTTCTCTCTTTGTCTTTTGTTTTCTGTGCTTTTGAATGACATATACATATTTGTATGTGAGTGTGTGCTTGTGCCAGTCTATGTGTCTTATGAATTATATCGACATACTTATAGATATTAAGGCGCTATGTTAAGGACAATTGCGTACTATAAATATACTAAGTTGGTTCACCACACAGACTTATTTATGTCTGATAGTAATTTATATTTGTTGTCACATGCAACTAGATATCAAGTTTATATTAGTACTTATTTTAAATTCTTGGCAGAGAATGTACAATTTATGATTAGAATGTTTAATTTCGGAACTGAAATATTGTTTGAATTTCGAGAATGTACAATTAGAAATTGCAGGAATGTAGATTTACATAATTATATAGGAATTTAAATGTTTCCTATTAGTGGAGACATTCGTGTTTCTCTCTTGTTTACATCTGACGTGCAATGGAATACTACAACCACGTGACCGATAACCACATGAATCTAACTGCCGAAGGCTGTTCAGTAATTGGCGACGATCGACTTTATAATTTTAGTTTCTAATGCAAATTGATTATTAATTCTTTATTATCATCAGTAAAGTGTTGTAGTATCATTCCAAAGCTGCTGTATATCTGCTGATGAAACATACACAGTGGCAGATAATGTGAATCCCTTAATATACATACAATAAATCACTTAATTTTGCAGCCCACCTCATTGAAAATGTGTTATTTATTATCTCTCCCTGAACAGAAAACAGGAACAAAAGAAGCAAGGGAAACAACCTTCTAGATAGAATTAGCAATAAGAATGAAGCGTTGTAGTGAAGAGATGCTATAATAACAATAAATAATGAACAAGAATACAGTAAATATAATTAAACTACACACAATCACATGAAGCGGTCCGTCGCCTTTTTCTCGGTGGTTATTGACATTACCTGGCAAACTTGAATAACATTTCAGCTAGACGCTAGAGTTTGATTCGTCCTTATCCGGTAAAACAGATAAGCAAAAGACGGGACCTCCTGCGAATACAATGCTTTCTGCTGAAGGATTTAAACATAGTCGTTCGAAGACTATGTCTCTTTATGTATTCACTCATAACGTCTTGTCGTCATGCTGTCTGTATGCCATCTATGTTCCAATGAGAAGAAAATCTAAATTCATTATAAATACATCAATTAGATTACTGTAATCATCCGGTTACATTCATGCACAACGCATAGTGTTACGGGTCTATAGACCTTCGATATGTATCTTTGCTGAGATATGATTTTAACTAGTAAAATTCCATTTATAAATTAGATTCAATAAATGCTTTATCTCAGTACAAATAGCACTTACGTGAATACAAAAGAGAGTGATTTAGTGATTAGGGTGTTCGATTCGCTTCCTGGATCGGATAATGCTTTGATGAATTCTTTCTTTGAGTACGTCACTACGTTCCTCATTTTACTGTCGAATTCAAATGAAATTGATGACTAGCAATAACGGACAGAGTACATCGAATGAAACTTACATGTCGTTTTAGTGTGCGAGTTTCACAAAGGACAGCTTAAATTCCATTGCAGACCGAGGTAAGCCCTATCCTGTTGTGCCTGTACGTTCTTAATAGGCTTCAACTTAACTTAAGAGAAGTATATAAAAGTATATGTGGTGGAGAGTAACTGTGAGAAAAAGTAACGAAAAGAGTACGGTGGACGCTGTGTGATTATGATGAAAATGTTATAGAAGAATGAGATTTTATTTTTTATGATCGGTTGGATTATTAAATTAGTCTAATGAAATCGTAATTTCACCAACATGTATTGTTGTTAGGCTAATTGTTTAAATATTCCTGAAAAACTAACAGGAATCTAAGTATTGGAAAATCATCATTGCATTATGTAAAACATGTCGGAGATATGAACTCCAAAGAACAGTTTTACAGCACGTGGAATATTGGAAACGCAAGTGAAATTAGAGTGGCTTTTCTCAAAAGAATACCGAGGGATAGAAAGAAAAATACAGAATGTAAAGACAGCTTAGCAAACAAGACCAGCGGCTTAAATTCTCAATCGATCCGAGCGAAATTTAAAATAATTTTTTCGTCAAAACATATTTGGACAGAACTAGCAAAAATAAAAAGTATGTTTAAAAACACAACATATCTTAATTGACACGTTATATACGTTGCCTCGCAGCATATTTCCATCATAATCTATTTGCATCACGAAGCAAACTTTATAAATATCTAAATAAATACATGAATATAAATATCGCCTGATCGATAAACATACACATTTTATCTGGTAACCAAACCATATGTGAATTTGATCGAGATTCAAATATTTATAAACTGGTCAGTGTATATCATCTGCAGTTGAGTATTTATATCTATCAATCTGTCGAATCTCTGTATAAATATATATATATATA
>NC_068999.1:19460952-19462544 GCF_001194135.2 Octopus bimaculoides | reverse complement strand
TATATATATCTGTGTCTGCATTTGCATATATTTATGTACACTACAAACACACGCACACACACACACACACACACACGCATACACACACATGTACTGATTATGTGTGTGTGTGTGTGTATGTGTGTGTGTGAGTGTGTGTGTGTGTATTGTGTATTTATTCGCACGCATGCATACTTACATGCATACAAATAGGAATTTCGTTCATTAAAACAGCACAGATGCACATTGTCTATATTGCCGACGACTTTGGGTTCCACAAAGGAATTAATCCTCAAAACAAATGGGTACAAACAGAAAGAAATATATGTGGTATTATAAGTAAATGAGTTTATAGTTACTCATGAGAAATGTGAAGAAAGTGTTTATATAATTGCAGACAGAGAATGTGTGATAATGAGAGAGATAATCACTCAGAGAAGAACAGGATATCATTGCTGCAATATGTATGAGTACGCGAGTTACCAAGGATCAACTAAATCGTGTGTACGATTCTTTCTATTGTTTTACTGTGTCTTCATTACTAGATTATTCATAGAGTACGGTTTTCTCATGTGTCAATTCTTTTAAAGATTTTGCATTTATAGATCAACTTCACATACGTTGCGCATTACTTAATGGTTAGAGTAGTGCGTTGTTCTCATGGGGGGAAAAAAAACTCTTCATCACGTTGCTCTGTGATCACTTCGACATCTAACGCTTGGCACAGAGAGCATTTGTTCAGACAACGTCGAAAATTTAAACACGGAATCATTTACGAATTTCTACAGAAACACAAACGTACATTCATTTGGATGCCAAAGTAAATGCATATAAATCTAGATATGCATGCATTTATGTATGATATTTAATAAACTTTATATGGCTAAAACAACAAACAAAACTAGTAAGGTAATTAAACAACAATTTATCTTATCTGGTACATGTAACTTTTCTTGTTATATATTTATTCAAACCAAATGCTCTAAATAGCAAATTTTACATAAAAGATACACAACTTAGATTCAACAAAGGGAATTGCACAAAGGGGAATGCTGTCCACAGTAAGAAAACAGACATGCGGTTTAATTCAGCGAGGCAATTTGTTCTTTATGAGAAACAGAAAGAAATAATACAACAGCAACAACAATAACAAAAACAACTACGACCACGACTATGATATGAGTTCGAATTATCGAACGGCAAGCAACTATTGATGAGCATGCACAATCAAATTTCTCTGCACCAAAATTACCAACGTACGTTGTGTTTGAAAATGTACACCTTCATATGCATTCAAAGGAGTTGTTGTGGCTAAAAAAGAATACTTTCAGTAGTCTACTCGGTGAAGAATATCTAGAAATATTTACAGAAAAAGAAAATGTCACTAAACAATGTAATTCAAAATTTTAGTTTATTATCTATCCTGTTGCAATCATCAATTTTAGCCGATTTTTCATATATTCACAGGCAAATCAAAACCATAAAGTGTTCTTGTACTTATACATATATGAGTACACACTCTCACACACGCACAGACGCACAAATGCATATGTGCATACATAGAAACACACACACACACACACACACACACACACACACACACACACACACAC
>NC_068999.1:19456790-19460737 GCF_001194135.2 Octopus bimaculoides | reverse complement strand
TATATATATATATATATATATATATATATATATGTATATATACGCATATGTGTGTACGTCCATGCGTGTGTAGGTATAACATACGGAATGCTTTGTATGAGTAATTACATTTTATAAGCAAGTCGAACATTTAGTAATATGGCCATATTTACTGAATTAATTTTGTGATACTCGTTTTTACTTTGTATTCTTTTTTTTCCTGAAAATATATCATACACTACGTCAATAGTTTTTAATCTTACGTGTAAATTACACATACCTCACAATTAAATTATCTTAAATAACTACTTTTGTGAAACAGTTGATTACCCGTGTATATTTCCAAATGAAAATTCAAAACTATACCGGTAACCATTCATTTTATGAATATTATTACTAAAAATATGAAAATATGATTAATAAACTCTTGCTTATCTTAGACGTTAATAGACGAGTGAACGTTGAAGAAATGGTGCCAAACGTCGCAAAACGGAAGATCAAATGAGATTTAATTCAATATAAAATGAACATTCCTAACAGTAAACAGACTTATTGTGTACTGACAACAAGATATAGAAATAGCTTGTTTGTAAATTCTCTATGACATGGTATTTTTAATGCATATGACAGCATCTTGATGTCAAATGCGAGAACGGAATGAAAATTGAAGAAATAAAGATAAAAAATAATTGGTGTAGCTGTTGTTTAGTTGTTATTAACTTTGTGTTCTCTGTTCGTATTATGTTGTATACACAAACTTCCTTCTGTCTATATCTAAAGCTTATTCATACATACACATGATATACGCTAAGACAAGAAACAAACGGATTTTTTTTACGATTGTCTGTGATTCAGTAGTGTCGTGATATATATATATATACATATATATATATATATATCTAGAGATACTATTAACTGAAGCTTCGAATGCTTCATGTGCTGAGTAAATTTACGCAAACATTATTTGCAAATATAGTAACACACCTACAATATATATGTCACCCTTTTATCACAAATGCATTTTCTCTTATCATTTGACTATAATAATTTCAAACGTAGAAACGTACTATACTCCCTACAACTTCTAAAGCTACATACAATATCGAATTGGTCAAAAGTCCGTTTTTAAGCGAAAATAATACAAAAGGAGGCAGAAGGCGAAATATTCAGTTACTGATAAATTGCCATTTCGTTCTGTATCTTTTCGCCTAATTGCGGGAAGACACATTTTTTCCTTCTCAAAGAATTTTTCATCTTTACTAGCAAATGGCTCCTTCAAATAAATTTTTACTCCTTCAGGATTAAAGGTCTTCCAATTCACTGAATTTAGGAGAAACCGAAAGTGGTTGAAATCTGAAGTTGGGGCGAATGTGGAAGGTGCGCCAAAACTTCCCATTTGAGCTCTAGTAAGTTCTGTTGCGTCTGAAAAGAAATGTGCTGTAAAGAATTTTGCCTTTTTTAAAAAGATGTCGATAATGTAGCTCTCCATATTCAGAGTGATCGCATGCACACAAATCCCGCAACTTCACATCGATGAACATTGGAGTGTCAAGTATCTAACAAATGCGTATCACAAAGGGCGGACACATGCCAACTAATTACTAGAGATTTTGTAGTTTAGTGTTGACAAACGCCGAAGTGGCTTGCTGGCCAACTCATTGAATTAATAATAACCATACTGCTACGACCGTTTTGATCACCAACTAACAACGTACTTAAACTATCATATACACTTGATTCTACAAATGACACACATACCAAACAAAAAAAAAACACTACTCATTCATACACGCCCATGGACACATTTATTCACACACACACAAACAAACACACATATATATATGTGTGTGTGTAATCTTTAACCTTATTTCTAAGGGCTTTCAATATGCCTCAAGCATATATAACCTGGTAACAGACCTTCTGTATCGGCAGTAATGTGTTTATAGCTGCTGAAAAGCCATAATCGTTCTTTAAAGTAATGTAGGCGACCATTTGAACAAAATAACTTTAACATCTACTAAAATATGAATCAGAAACATCAACGTTTTTGACCAACCTTGTAGAAATAGCAACTTATTCTCGCTCGGAGCACATCCCGTTCCGCTGTGATAAAAATGTAGCATTGATTAATGTTGCTGTCTTTATTCTGAGTGACAAATAGATGTATCATGATATATATGAAATTGATCTTAATTTTATTGTGAGAAGATTGACTTATTTTCTCAACGACAATCAAAACTACAAAAAGTTGCAACGTATTGTCACTCACATTACGCCCACCTGCACATTTTCCGCGCAGGCATGCTTATTCATCGGATTTCGCTTCAAAAGTCAAAAGAGAAATATTGAGGCACACGGTAGTTTTCGGGTATTATTTGACTGATTTTTCGCAGGGGCAATTTATCCTAACACCACATAGTTGGTTCGACTGCTAGCATATGTGTAGACTTCATTAAATGCATTCGCTTGTGGCAGACAAATCTATCACAAACGAATTTAAGCTATGTAAGTTATGGGGATTCTGCTCCGTTCCACTTTAGAAAATTGTTCTAATTGGCCTGTTGTTATGAAAGAAGAAATCGGATCACGATGTATTGAGATTGAACACAAAATCCTTTAATTTGAAATTCAACAAAACGATAATATGTGCAGTCTCAAAAATTCTCAATTTAATAAATAAAAAATCTAATGCATTGAATTGTATTAATTCAAATGTATGTATTTTCTTAGTAAACCAAAGTAACATATTACTTAATCAGTATATTTATCAGTTAGACTATCATTGTTCTTATTCAAACAGAAATCAATGCGTAGGGAACATGTCCAATACATTCTTAATCGGTTCCACATTGAACAAAAGAATAAGCATAGCTGAAAACTGCTTTATCAGTAGAATCGTAGCCATTTGATTCTCTTCTGAATTCTTATACTGTATTTAACTGCTAAATATGTACAATTCGAATTAGGTAGTAGTGGGAGGCTAGCGGGGATCCACTCTAGTGGCTCCTAATCCACGATAAGAGCTTACATAAAGACGTCACCAGCATCATCCCTCTTCAAAAAAACTATAACTTTAAGAAAGATAGCACATATTATTTTTTATTACTAGCAATATGTTGACTGCAATACACAATTATATGGTATTCATCATTGTATTGCAATGCACTCGTTAATCTTTAGTTGAGTATTGATTTAACGTTCATGAACTTAAAACATATGGAGCAAAAATAAAAGTAAATATTAAAATTAAAGTGGAAAAACCAATATTAAAAACGATGTACATTATACTTTCTTTTAATTAGTATTCCTTGATCATAATTTGCATATAGTTTAGAACAACTATATTATTGATTTAGTCTAAAAATTCAATTAATTTACTTTTAGTCAATGTATTAGACAAACTATATCCCTCTATCAATAGTAATTAAGAATGGCACTCAGATATTTCACGGTGATAATATAATTTTGAATGAAAAAAAATAACACGTACATACATTTACTTGTCAGTGTGTGCATGCGTATGTGTGTGAAAGTGTGCGTTAAAATAATTTCAAGTTAATAAAAGGCAAAAACTGTACATAATTACACTGTTAATGAACTGACTAAAATAAAATGTTTAAACCTTTATGCATTGAGAGTAATTAATTCTAATTAATTTGCTATTTTAATTTCTAAATATATAGTTTTATTTTGTTTTTGAGTTTAAAATTTACTTTTTCACGGTGCGCATTTTATACATTTTGTATTGACTTTTCCTTTAAATTAAAATGCAGTATAAGTGCCCTGTATACATTGATCAACATATTTCTACTAGAATTATCTATGTTTGTGTCTATCTACCTATATATATGTGCGTATCTATGTGCATGTGTTTGGCTACATGTGTGCATATGTGTGTATATGTATACATACGTATATCCATATAAATACCGACAGGTCTATATGTATGAATGTATATATATATATAT
>NC_068999.1:19454237-19456366 GCF_001194135.2 Octopus bimaculoides | reverse complement strand
TATCTATCTATCTATCTATTTATCTATCTATCTAGCCATTTGTCTATCGGTGTGTGTGTGTGTGTGTGTGTGTGTGTGTTTGTGTGTTTGTGTGTCTGTGTGTGTGTGTGTGTGTGTGTGCATATAACTTTATTTACGCAGTATAAACTTTTTTCTCCATCTTTAATACTTTATTGCATATCACAGGGGAAAAAAACATGTTTTTAAAATTTTCAGAGATATTTTTAGGCGTCTATAGAAATAAAAATAATACTATGCTGCAGACGGATACTTATCCCAAGGGGTAAAAGTAATTTGCTTCCGTCCATTTGAATATTATAACGGAGTTAAAGACATACACAAAAATTTCCTAATATCGATTCGTTCAGAAACAATGTAAATAAATATTCTGTCACATGTTTCAATCCAGATATTTCATCTTAAGTAACGAAAAACATGAACGGAAAATAAAAAGAAAAACTTTTTCCTCGTAGAATGTTACTACTTTTTATACAGCCGCGGCCTTGCTACAGCATTACATACAATGTTTGTTTTAGTCTAATGCATCGACCAGCATATCTATTTTAAACGAGACTAATTTATAAATCAGTATTTGCTGAAAGATTTAAGCCTCACATGTCGGCACAAATGAAGATAATGACATGTATCATTTAGCACATATATTCATAATCACAGATATATACAATCATATATATTTGTACACATGCCAAGCAAAATACACAAAATCATACAGACACACTCTTATCGCAACCCACCACAGTATTATATAGTAGTAACAGACATATATACGACTAACACCATCATAATGCATACTACGTGAAGTAGACAATCGAATTTTTCGTTTCATAAAAATTAAAATGAAATTATTATACCATGATTAGGTGACTGCTGCTTAAAGCAAGTATAATTTTGTTTCAATAAACATCAGAATTATTACTGACATTTTTTATTGGTTACTTTATTCTGATATCGTATATTTTCCACTTTTCCTTGATCTTCTTCTCTTAATACATTACAGAATTTATAAAAGTTTGAAAACTATTGTAATGATAAATAAGATGTTTCAAATGTTTTTTCGAGACTGAGATATAATTAGAATATGATCATTAATAACAAATGCAAATTAAATTTATACATAAGCTATATATCATTATAATAGAGCTCGTTCGAATTAGTTTTTGATGTCTATAGCTTGTACGTAACATCTCTATTACACACTGGTGCTTACATCTAATAAACTGAATCATCATTTATACCATTAAGGTCCCACGTATATCCCATTATATTCTTTGAATTTGCTCTCTAAATTTCATGCACAAATCACTATATTCTAGGAACAAATAAAGCAAGAGTTACACGTGTTTGCCTTATGTAAAAAGACCTACTGCATCTCTATGACGAAATTTCCAGCATTCTTGAATATGAGAGGATTTATGTAAATGTAATATAATGAATTTGTGCCCAGAAATTGTCTGCCTAGAAAAAGTTTTTTAGATAATAGTCTAGACCGTAGAAAGAATAAATAATGCTTGCACAAAGTCAAATATTTTTGTACTAGCAGAAATACTCGGCGTTGCTTGGGATTAAATGGCATAGACATGTTTTATTTGTTTCAGTCATGTGATTGCAGCCATGCTGGAGCATTGCCTTTAGTCTAAGAAACCGATCCAGGATTTTATTTTTGAAAGCCTAGTATTTATTCTATCGGCGTTTTGCCAAACGGCTAGTTTACAGGGACGTAAACACAGCAACATTATCAAGCGATGATGGGGGTACAAGCACTGACAGATACACAGACAGATACACAGACAGATACACACACAAATATACACAAATATACAACAGGCTTCTCTGAGTTTCCGTTTACGAATTCAACTCCTACGGCATTGGTGGGCCTGAGGCTATAGTGTGTGTGTATATATATATATAATTTGATATAACATAATATAATATATTATAATAAGTAGAGGTAATTATTACATTATTTATTCATTGACAAATTGACAGACTTTTCAATTCCAGACCTCTAGAATATTAATTAATAAAATAAAAAAAAATATATGAATGTCGAATCTCATCAAAGGTAGGTTAAGATATACAAAATAGGTCTTCAATTTCTGCTTGTTAAG
>NC_068999.1:19451457-19452904 GCF_001194135.2 Octopus bimaculoides | reverse complement strand
GCATTAAAATGTCCTATTGATTTTTGAAAAATCAATGACGATTAAAAATTATCCATTAAAAAAATTCCCTGTGCGTAAGTGACCGTAGGGGCATAAGCCCCCTATATGTGTCATGTTTCAACATCGGCTGGATAGACTCAGAGGAGTTAAAGTAATAAATTCACAAATTCACATACACACACAACCAGAAACAGACAGAAGTTGCCATTTATGTTTATAGTTGATAAATTTGTAAGGCATGGGTTGGCGCATGTAACCGCGATTAAATTATAAATATCAGACACCACTTTAATATAAATGAGACCACAATTATGACTAAATGAGTAGCAGAGAAGCTAATATAAAAGACGTAGATTTATGAATTGCTCACTGAGTATTATTGTACCAAAATGATGAAGAGTTAAGCATTTTAATAAATGAATGCATGCATATACTACTAAGGTACAGGATGAATAATAACTATTCTTAAAAAAGAGCAATGATCATAAACAGAAGATAATTTGTGTTGTTACCTATATATATACCTGTGTATACCTATTTTACAAAATCAAAAGATATACACATACTCGCTCGTAAAAATTCACAAACGTTCACACACACATGCACACACTCTCACGCAATACGACACATGCAAGTAGTCAGCTTGATTGCCGGTAAAGATACATTTGTTTAATCTACTAAATGACTGCTTATTGAGAATGTGTAACCGACTGAATTCTCTAAAATCATTTTTATTTTTAACACGTTTCTGTTGCAGAAGTAGCCGAATATGCCAGGTCTTACAGGTTATCCGTTTCAAACTTACAGAAACATCCAGAGGAAGGGCTTCTCTACAAATTCTGCATAGCAAATTACAGGATAAATGTTGAACAAAGGCCATAGGGAATTGTTTCTCGTTAACAGAGAGTTAGGTGTATGGACGTAGGATCAAGCACGGAATCTTACTGGTTGAAGGAAATATATTAACCATCCGAGTATAATGCAGAACACATTTAAACACATATAGAGATTTCTGCTTTCCCCTCTCATATCAATCTATATACACTCAAATATACATACACACGCACGCATAAATGCATATATACATATATGCACATATTTATACATATGCTAATGTCTCGTAAGTCCAAATTTGGACAAATGAATCTTATTCAATATCTATTTTAGCTTGCAATAGCCGGTCCTTTTGGTCAAACTATCGTATCTCTAGCTGCTTCTGATGCCAAGATATCAAATTGTCAAAGTGTAGTACAGCGATTTTGCTATGCAATTGTGAAATTACTTTTTTCTGTTTCCTGATGAATCTACGTTTTGGTCTTGCGACGCTGTTGCATAATAGCAACGATATATATATATATATATATATATATATATATATTTTCTTCATTTAAAATACAGAGATGCCTGTAATCTAACCCACTAGAAATAGCAGCAAGACTACATACCA
>NC_068999.1:19446557-19448216 GCF_001194135.2 Octopus bimaculoides | reverse complement strand
ATATATATATATATATATATATATATATATATACACACACACGACGGACGTCTTTCAGTTTCCATCTACCAAATCCACTCACAAGGCTTTAGTCAGCCCGAGGCTATAGTAGAAGACACTTGCCCAAGGTGCTATTCAGTGAGACTGGACCCGGAACCACGCGGTTGGTAAGCAAGCTACTTCCCACACAGCCACTCATGTGCCTAAATATATATATGTAGGCACATGGTTCCGTGTTTAGAGCGTCGGGCTCACAATAATGAGGTAGTCAATTTGATGCCTGGAGCAAACTGTGTTTTGTGTTCTTGAGCAAGACACCTTATTTCCTGTTGCTCCAGTTCATTCAGCTGTAAAAATAATTTGCGACGTCACTGGTGACAAGTTGTATTGATATTTGCCTTTCCCTTGGATAACGTCGGTAGCGTGCAGATGGAAAGCTGGCATACTTGGGCGACTGCAAGACATAAATTTTGCGGCAAGTCTTTCCATTGGCTCAAAATTCATTGGCAAGACCACCAGGACATACCAGTCATATCAACAAGTTCGTCAATTGTTCGGCGACCGTCCTCCCGTATCAGATCACGAATTTTCGTGATGTTTTCATTCGTTTGAGAGGTCGACAGCCGTCCGGAAAGAGGTTAGACTTTAAACGATAAAGAACTATTCCTGAAGCGTTAAATTCACTCGCAAACCAGTGTTTTGCTCATGACAACGTCCTTGGAAGCTGTTTGAACAATGACAAATGCATCGGTCGCTTTTGTTTCTTCAGCAAAAACACAGAATCTCACGAAAGAATGCTGTTCTTTTCTTGCAGCCATCGCAAAAATCGACGAACAAGCATGAAGCAGTGCGAAACAACGATACAGCACGTAGCAGTAGGACGTCTCTTGATGACGCCGGTCAACAGACTGATGCTTAAAGTTTACATCAAATGGCATCTAGCGGCGGAAGCCTCAACTACAACTACCTTGTCCAACAGAGTACGTTTCAGGTTACTTTTGGGTTACCCCTTGTGGCTCTTTACCCTTTGAACGGCACATCGAGAAATTAATTTTTTGTAACTAAACACTCTCAAACTTCGGACACTGGTAGAATGTGTCATATGAAATATCTTTTATTCTTAGTGCTGTTGAGAAAGGTTTGTATTTTCAAAGTAATTTCGTGTTAAAGTTGTCGTATTTCGGTAATTTCAATCAATCAATGACGGGTATTCAGCTGAATAAAATTACTGCCGTTCTTTGTCAACAACAACTATCGGCGGTGTATATTTCGTTTGTCACTGTTATTTATGACACCGTTCGTTTGTTTGTACTGGTTTAGCTTTAGGGTTTTAGGGTTAGGGTGAGGGTTAGTGTTAAGGATTTTAGGGTCAGGGTTAGCTTTTAGTGTCCGAAGTTTGAAAGTGTTTAGTAACAAAAAATTAATTTCTCGATATGCCGTTCAAAGGGAAAAGATCACCCCTTGTAAATATATATGTGTGTGTGGGTTTCTGGGTCTACCTGTGTGTGTGTGTAATTGTGTGTGCTTGCATGCGTATGTTTTTTTACAGGAAGGGAGAGAGAAAGAAAGAGAGAGTTAGAACTGCTAGTAATCGACATAATGCGTGTATTGTCGGCGAACAAAAATATACAGAATACAGAAGAAAGACAATGCAGGAAA
>NC_068999.1:19442064-19445788 GCF_001194135.2 Octopus bimaculoides | reverse complement strand
ACATGAATACATACACACATATGTACATATATACATATATGTATTAAATCTATTATATATATATATATATATATATATGGAGAGAGAGAGAGAAAAAGGGAGAGAAAAAAGGGAGAGGTACGTACGTATACATGTATTCATTTATTTTTGCGTGTGTCTGTGTGCATAAACATATTAGATAACGATATACGCGGCATATCACCAACGATTGGTTATTCGAAAGATTTCCACAGCGTTCACCACCAAAATTTGAAGCCTGTCCTCACAGCACCCTGTTTGTCTTTGGATGTTTGAACACAGCTATATAGCACTAGTTGCTTCATGTTGGAGGTGAATGGTCACCTATTGCAAACACTCATAATGTGTTTTCCCTAGCCTGTTCCCTCCTTTCATAGAGCACATGCCTTAACCCTGACAATGCATCCTTCGTACTTAGCTTTGAAGAGTTGATCCAGGGACTATATCGACGCAAGCACGTTGTGTACGATGATTTTCCAAAACGCATTTTCTAAGTTACCCTATATTCCATTGTCTTTTCATCGCTAATTCCTAATCGATTCTACTCTGACTGACCTTTTCAAGGCAAATTACCATTTCCTACTGAAGATTGTATCTACCAAAGCTTAACTAATTCGCTAACCGCTAATCCGAACTTTCTAAGTTTAGCATGCCAAGAGTAACGCGTTCGGTTCCAGTAACCGTGTTCTTGGCTACGAATTGTATCTTAGTCGACCATGCAAATCGCAAATTTGTGATCTGTGTAGCCGAACTTATTAATACATGGACGACTTATACTATATTTATCACCTGGCGTACCGAAAACTCTATTATCTTGCTGAGATCATTATGTCGCGCACATATGGTTGTGATGCATGTGTCTGGTGTACCCTTATTAGACGGGTAGTCACGATGAGTATACTAAGCCTCGTATATTTTACCCTAGTGTCAATCTGATGGCATACAATCCCACTTAATTATTATTATTATTATTGTTCTTGTAGTTGTTGCTGTTGTCATTGTTATTGTTATTCCTTCGTAACACAGTCTACGTAGAAATGCACCCGAGCATTTAGTCAGCTGTCAAGACACAGCAAGGACCCCAGGCAGATACTACTTTCTTAAAGATGTGCACTGTGCCCAATAAGGCTGCTATTTGCAAGACAAATCTTACATGGGATTTCCAGTTTTCTCAGGAAATCTTGAAGTTTCAATGGGATTGAGCCCTACGCTCCGATCACCACTGTTATCACTTTTACATTGCCCTCTCGCATTCCATACAGTCTTGCCATTTCCACTTTCAATTCAGAGTATTTGGTGATTTTTTCAACCTCTTTACTCACAACTTTCATGTCATACGGTATGGCTACATCAATGATCTGACAGTATTTTTATATCTTATTCAACATGACAATATCCGGCAGACATTGTTCCATTACACGATCCGTCTGAAAATCATAATCCCAGAGTATCGTTACTTTCCCATCCTCCTGCATAAATTTACTTCGTACATGCTCATACCAGTTCTCTGTTGCTTCATATTGGTGTTTACAGGATAAGAACCAATGAAGATATACATACACACTTTATCGTGGCGGCGTTTGTATTCCTTTTGTGCAAGGCTCTCACATCAACTTACCAAGTGGGCCACATTTTCCACACTCTTTCTACTGAGTCTGTAGTTTTAGGTGTCAGAAGTTTTATAAATGTTATACTTCACTGAATTGGTAGAAAGAGCCTGGTCTTGTGCAGAGGTGATCAGGCTTTCGGTGGTATGCTTCAAATCACCTCGCTAGAGCCATGCCCGCGATCCTGTATTATCCTTAACGTTTTGTGTAATTCTTTCAAACTGTCCATGCATTCTAATTTCAGAGTCTTCTTTTCTCTTGTTCTCAGCTCTTTGGTTAAACTCTTCCTTGCCCATCATTTCATATGCAATTACTCCCATATCTTTCACAGCATATTGCAGCAAGTCTTCATCACTATCTATGAAATACTCAGCAAGCGTTCTCCTTTCACTCCTTATACAATGGTCTATACTAATTTGTCCTCTGCCACCTTTCTTTCTTTTCATATACAGTCTGTTTACGATTGCTTTAGGGTGTAGCACCCTATGCAGTGTCATCAATTTTCTCGTCCTTCTATGCAATGTTGATATTTCCTCCTTAGTCCAATTGAGGATGGACACACTATATCTGACCATCGCGACTGCCCAGATATTCATTTCGGTAATCAAGATTTTGGCATTCAAGTTGGATTTTAACACAATCTTCATACTTTTTTCATACGCCTCACTGACCTTGACCTTCATTTTCCTGTGTAAAATGTCATCCAACTCCAAAATCCCTAAATGTCTATAACCACTAGAGTCGGGTTCACCCATGGTCTTTCCTGATGGTAACCGCAATCCTCTGCAGGTTGTTTTCTTCCATCTTTTCATATTAAGTACTGAGAATTTATTCATCCCAAATTCCATACCGATTTCCCTACCACACTTCTGGACTATTTTCCTTAAGGAATCTATCTGATTTTCAGATTTCCCAAACAATTTCTGGTCATCCATTAATAGAAGACGGTTCACTGATGAGCCTTTCTACATCGAAAACCCATCATAACTTTCATGAGTGTCATTGATATGGGTATTAGTGCAATTACTAGTAGTAATGGAGAAAACGAGTCACCTTAGACGATTCCCCTTTTAATATTAACTTCTCCAAGGTATACATTACTAGAGTACAATTTGGTTTTCCACTCTTTCATGCTATGCATCTGACAATTTGTGATGTTGTCAACAACAACAAACCTTTGCTGGCACTCAACGATCATATCATATGCCTTCTTAAAAACAATCCAAGCCATAGACATGGTTATATGATGTTTTTTTACAATGCCTCAAAATTATTTTATCGATGACCAGGTGACCCGTGGTACTCTGAGAAATCTTCCTACATCCTTTTTGCTCCCTTGGTCGTATTCCTTCCTATGCTAGGAATGTGTAGGTCTTTGCCGCACATATTCCAGTGAGTATCTTCCAGATTATATTTAGTCATGTTATGGGACGGTAGTTTCCCACTATATTCCTCTTTCTTCCATCTTTCATTACAAGTGTTGTCCCTGTTATCTAGCTGTTCAGCAGAAGAGACTGATAGAATAAGCACCAGGGGCTCAATTTCTTCGACTAAAGGGTGATGCTCCAGCATGGACACCGTCAAATGATTGAAACAAGTAATAGGATAAAATAACATCAGAAAAGAGGTTCTGTACCGCTAAACCAAGAAGGATTTTAGAATATGTACGATGTATTTTAAAGTTAAATAGTAATTCCGTTTACGTTTGTATAACAGATATTTTGGTTGGATTATATATAGTCATTGGTGTTACATTAATTTCTATGTTCTGTAACTCTCACAATACACTTTTCTAGGCCTGAACGTTTTGTAGGTAGGGGGCCAGTACATTAGATCGATCCCAGTACACAACTGGTACTTAATTTATCGACCCGGAAAGGGCAGAATTTGAACTCAGAACATAAAGACAGATGGTCATAATACGCAAACATTTCTCATAACACCAGTACACTGTTTATTATTATAGTTATTATTGTTGTTTTTGTCGCTGTTGTTGTTGTTGTTGTTGTTGTTCTTCTTCTTCTTCTTCTTCTTCTTCTTCTTCTTCTTCTTCTTCCTCTTCTTCTTCTTTTTTTCCTTCTCCTTCTTCTTCTTCTTCT
>NC_068999.1:19440377-19441812 GCF_001194135.2 Octopus bimaculoides | reverse complement strand
CACACAACCATGTGTTCGCGTCATAGGGATCTCCTCTCAAAATAGACAGTGCATGACCTTGCAGTTGGGGACCAGTTAGAAAAAGAGTTGTTTAGGGATACTGAACGAAAAACCTACGTTTCTAGATATAAATTATGCAAAGCCCAAATAATTCCTCTAAACACTATGATGCTCCCCCGATTATTATTATTATTATTATTATTATTATTATTATTATTATTGTTGTTGTTGTTGTTGTTGTTGTTATTGTTGTTGTTGTTGTTGTCATGCCATTGTTGATGTATTTGTTTTGCCATAGTTTTTAATATTATCAACATCATCTGCCTTTCTCATCATCGTTGTCATCAGCTTCAACTGCGTCATTATTGATATTGCTATTACCTAGACTACTATACACGGGATGCGTTACTGAAATCGATAATGAACACCCACCAATTACACACGTAAGGCTGAGCGTCATTAAATCAATTCTTAGCACACAGCTCCATATTTGCTTTTGTCTACGTCTGTAAACAGTTTATTCTTTCACTGATATCTCATTTTCTTAATGTGACTCCACTCAAAATGTTTGCTAATCACTGATACAACAAATGAAATCAAACACCGATCTCAACACCTACAGTATTGATAATAATCTCCACCCTCTTAATCCTTTTTCCCTTATTAGGTCTATTTAGCGAAAATGAATTGTAGGTGCTTTGCGAAGTAATTGAGAGCTCTTAGAACATTATTTCAGCAAATAAATCGAAATATACTTTCAGAAACCAAATCACAACTGATTTTAAAATGCACACAGTTCGATGCATTTAAACATATGGAAACATATAGGCGCACATACATAGCCTCATGCGTGCATATATACATTCATGAAAACATACTCATAAGTACACGCAAGCACACAAGCATACACGCACACACACACACAAACACAAACGCGCATGTGTATGTTTGTGTGTGCATGCGTGTGTGCGTGCGCATGTGTTTTTGCGTGTGTATGTTCATGTATCAAATTTTAAAAAAAAGTTTATTGCAGAGGAATCAAAGGAATGAATTTACAGAATCGTGTGAGTGACAGAATATATGCCTTGTATCATTTTCACTGGTCCTTCATATACTTAATCAAGGACCGCCAATATCAAACTGTAACTTTTATACTGTCAGTATGAATAGGGTAATGCGGAAATCAATTCAAGTACTAGAACCGATTATATCGACTTAAGCCAGACCTCTCAAAATTACTCCATCTATGCCTACCTCAAGATGTATATTTTAAGCAAATTTAAGTATAAAGTACAAGTACTAGTGTTGTCAGTATTTATACACAGGAACAGAGTAAACTTTCTTCTATAATTCCTTGACTCTCGAAATTTAACATTTGCTTGTGCAGTGTATAGAGTGTGATATAAGGAAAGCACTTTAAAAGGAATAGTTCTAT
>NC_068999.1:19437515-19438427 GCF_001194135.2 Octopus bimaculoides | reverse complement strand
TATATATATACATACACACACAACTTTAAAAGCAGAATTACATACAGTACAACACAAAACGAAACAAACTGTGCCTGCAGGGATAAATACTTGTGCCCGCTAAATGGAGCCTGTATCACCCAGGCCAATGTTTTTGAAGCCACGGTCAATTCTACGAACTCTAATGTTACAGTTTCATCTATGAGATAAATAGGTCTCACTGAGGGAAATTTCAAAGAAAGATTCAATAATCACAGCTACAGCTTCAGACATAAACGACAAACTACCAAATTACCTAATTACGTATGGTTCTAAAATGAACAAGGTGTCAACTACAGGATTTACTGAAATATCTTAGCCAAGTGTAAACCTTATACCAACGGTAGTGGCAATTGCAGTGTTTGTAATATGGAAAGATGGCTCATCTGGAAAAGCTCCTTGGTCTCCGCTACAGGTCTAAATTCAAGAAATGAACTTTTTCTATCATATCGACATGTCACAACATACTTGTTACGACTTTTGTCCCCACTTCTCATGATCCCGCTAGGATCCAGATTTTCTGTACACGCTGTCCAGCATCATTTAATTTCCATTCATTTTTAATTCTTTATTTTTATACATGTTTTCTGCATCTTTTTTTTTTTCCTTTTTAATTGTGTGAATTCATACGGGTGTGTGTGTATATGTATATGTACGTTTACGAATGTAACACTGTGCTCGGTGCATATGTGTGAGTTTTATACGCACGTCCACTTCATTTATACGGATATGCATATGTTTGTATATGTGCGGGTGTAGGTGTGTGATGGGAGGGTGTATATATATGTGTGTGTGTGTATGCGGTAGTGTGAATGCATGTCTGTATACACACACACACACACACACAAATATATATATATATACATATATACATATATATATATATATATATAT
>NC_068999.1:19435033-19436227 GCF_001194135.2 Octopus bimaculoides | reverse complement strand
ACTTCTATACATTTAAGACTAAACAAACCAGGTTTTCATAGTTTTTTTTTAGCCGTTGATACGTGAGGTAAACAGAAACGTTCAAATAAGTTGTTCTTGAAAGGCATGTGCATTACTCTACGTCAAATATCAAAGTTAATACCACTTGTACAACAAGAATACATTGTTATGAACCGTTCCATTAACACGACTATAGAAGAGACGCTGCTTTACTGGGGACGACAAATATGTGTTGTTTAGGTGAAGGCATTTCGAGGTGGTATTCAGTTGACCATCGTAATTTCGTGAATGTGATACCTTGCGACACATTAAGTCTTTGAGCGGTACATTTAATTTCCCCTTGCTCCACTCCACTCAGCCAGCAAAAATAAGATGTACCTGTATTTCAAATGAACAGCTTTATCCATGTCTGTGTCATACTGAATCTCTCTGAGCACTACGTTAGGGTAGACTTGCTTGTCACTTTCTCTGCCACTTGCACGTTCATTTCACTAGCAAAATCTTCCGTTCATTGGATCAACTCGAACCCTTTTCATCGTAACCGACAGAATGCCTTTTTTCTTCTCACATACGCATTTAGACATTCACATAAATACATACACACACACATATATTTATGTATGCCATATTTCAGTTTTATTTCAAGATTTCTTGCCAATAGAGAAAGATTCTGTTTCTAACATACATCTATGGCTCCTTTATTGGTATATTAACATGAAAAAACAGGGTGTTTTGTGTCTATGCATAAGTATTTTATACTTGCATATCTTGACATGCCCATTATACACTTAAATGATAAAATTTTGGCAAGTTTTATAGATTTTCCAGTTCCTGTAATGGGTTCCATCTGTAGAATGCGAATCAGTTCTTCCCTTTCTGGTTTTGAGAAGCCTCATTTCTCAAGATTGGTGTTCAAGCAGTGTGTTACTTATTCCAGTGCTCCTATGGTTACATGTATGTATGTACATACACAAAAAAACACACCACTACCACTACCACCACTACCACCAGAGCATCATTATCATCATCATCATCATCATCAACGTCATCATCATCATCATCATTGTCATCATCATCGTCGTCGTCATCGTCTTCATCATCATCATCATCATCATCATCCTCATCATCATCATCATCATCACCACCACCACCACCACCACCATCATCATCATCATCATCATCACCATCACCACC
>NC_068999.1:19433557-19434932 GCF_001194135.2 Octopus bimaculoides | reverse complement strand
CTTATGAACAAATTAAGAATGAATAAATAAGAATAAATGAATGAATGATTATTGCTGCGTGATTCTCACGATTTATCTCTTTAGTAGATATGGGTTCGCTTCCGCAAATCTTTTGTTTGCTTCTAAACAACAAAGTGTCTTGTTTGTCTCATTGCTTCGTTGAAGTAGCTGTGGACGATCAGATAACCTGTATCTTAAATTCACTTACGCGGGTGTATCACCCCTAGTGAGAATTCACATAGTTTAAGAATGAAAATGTTCGGCGATATTGGAATCCAAAAGCATTAAAATACAAACGTTTTAATTTGCTGTGGTGTATTGCGAATGGATAGACACGTTATTATTTATAGCATCGATGTTTTGCGTGCATCCGAGAAATTATTATACAAAGAATTATAAATAGATAATGTTTGTCGGTCACACATTTTGATTATGAGTTTTCAGATGTGAATTGCGAATTTCATTCAACTCACGCCTAACTGACTGAGCATTCGACAGACAATTTTGCCATTTCTATGAATATAAAGCAGAATCATGTTATACAGCTTTACAGGCCTGGAGCATTAAATATCATATACAATCATTCTCCTAATATAATAATGAGCGTAGTGTTTATATATATATTCCAATATATGACCGCATGGGTATCGTTGGCGATTTTCTTTCTCTGTCTTGACTTCTTTGTACTTTTCCTATACTTCTGATGAAGAGCTCCGCTCGAAACGTGAAATCCCCTTTCTTTTCTTTTCCTTACTGACCGTCCAATACCACTGTATATATTGCACGTCCTCGCGTTGCTGTTTTTTCGTGTTTTTTCTTGCTTGTTCATGTTTGGATTGATTATATATATATATGCGCACACCTACATACACGTACGTACACAGCCGCATACATATGCACACACACACACACACGCAGGAGTGCACACACAAAATAACACACATACATGGCACACATCCTTACGCTCTCACACACATACGCACGCGCACACACATAAACACACACATACACACACGCACCCACACCTCTCACATACACAAACACACACACATACACGTATACACATACACATATACACACATGTACACACACACACACGCACACCTCTCACATACACAATACTCACTCACATACACAACACACTCACCCACACACGCATACAACTACACACACAAGGGGAATAAATGACACACGCACTTGCACGCACGTACCTAAGCAAACACATGCACACACACACACAAGAACGCACATATACACAACATACACACACACACACGCACGCACGAAAACATACACACTATACACATACACGCACGCACAAAAAATATACACACATGCGCACACACACGCACACGGACACACACATGCAGACACA
>NC_068999.1:19429829-19432212 GCF_001194135.2 Octopus bimaculoides | reverse complement strand
ATATATACCGAACGCAGAAGGGAGTGGGAGAAAGAGTAGTATAAGTGAAGGGAAAGGAGAAAAAATAGTAATTCAGTATAGAAGTAGTGAGAGTAATAGCCATAACCGAGATTGTTTGAGAGAAAGTAATGGCAAAGAGACTGTCGTGTATCTTATCTGCTATAATAATATTCTTGTGTTTTTCTCTGTCACAACATATGAATGAGGAAGGAAGGGGTGATAGAGGAATAAGGAAGGAAAGGGAGATGACAAACTGGTAGTGGGATGATGGAAATTCTACAGTGGAAAAGAAAGTCAAACAGCGTTTCAACTCAGTGTGAGTATATGCTTGTATGTGTGTGTGTGTACAACGAAAGTATGTGAATGTTTGTATTCGTGAACCAGCGTTCTTTCAGTAACATCGATATCACACCTTAAACGACAACGACCAGATAACATTGACAAGAGTACTAATTTAATTTACTATCCATATTTTATCCCGTATTTAGTCACGGCCATCTTTATGTGGCCTTAAGACGTACAAGAAGGAAGGAAAACTTTAAATTTTTTTGAAGGAAACAATCAGTTTCCGAGAGATTTTAATTAAACAATTTGGTAATAAAAGAGTTAGTAAACTAAAACCTTGGTGTTGTACCTTATTTATGTATAAAACACTAGAATTAGACGTCATCGTTGACGGCACGGGGCCAGCAAGTTTGTAAAGGTTCTACACAAACTTTTTCCATACAATTCACACCGCAATGCATAGTTCAACACTAAGCTATAGACAATGCTATTTCTAAGAGATACTACACAGTGGAAAAGAACTCAATACGTAATGATTGTGAATCGAATCTGTTAAACGTTCGGTTAAAACTGCGCCTACAATGTTTAAACACTCGTAAATTGTTTTACTTCAAAGATAATGTAGCTAACATTTAAAGTTTATTAATGTTTAATTGAGTTATAGTTCAGATTTGGCTTACATTTAAGTAAAATATCTGCAATATGTCTGATAACAGTACATAGAGAAAGGAATAAACATCCTTCCAAAATATCAAATAGCAAAGAAGAAAAATGATTTTAATAGAAAAAAAAAACTATGTTCTTTATCCCAGCTGTAAAATGCCCACTTGATCTAACTGAATGTAAAATTCAACAAGCCATCTAGAGACTACACTAATGCGTTTCTCCTTTGAACAGAATATTAAATATATAAAAAAATAATAATACGCGAAAGAACAAAAGCATAAAACCATATATGTATACGCACTCTTAGGATTTTTATGAGAATAATAAGGAAAAAAGCTTATACATAAAGGAATATTAAGGCTCTTAAAAATAGAAGCATACAACTGTATTTTGCAAGTAACCAGGAAGACAATGGCAAATGGAAAGTATAAAACAAAACAATCAAATATGCACAGCTGAATAGCATTGCATCGTTTGTTTGTAGAGTTACGACTTAAGAAAAAATACAGTATAATTTAATAAAACAAGCGAAAGAAAAGTAAACAAAAAAGTTAAAATTTCCTCAAACATGAAAAATTGAGTTATTTTACATTTATCTTATTCTGCTTTACTTCGTGGAATTCTTTCATTTTTTCTTATTATTTATTTTTTTTTCAAAGAGAATTTATAAATTTTCGTAAATTTCACTGGAAATTCTTTGAAAGGCTTAGTTCCCTTGAGACTGACAGCTAAGACTAAATATCAAAATATTGTGGTTACAGAACTTTAATGTTAAAATAATACAAAAAGGCAATGCAGCTATAGCATCGATTGTTAATAATAATAATAATAATAATAATAATAATAATAATAATAATAATAATGATATTGATGATGATTTTTATGATGATGATGATGAAGATGATGATGATGAAAATAATAATAATAAAAATATTTAACATAAGAACGAGAAGGAAGTGGGGAGGAGGAGGAGGAGGAAAGATATTCATGATGAAGATGATGATGATGATGATGATGATGATGATGATGATGGTGGTGATGATGATGATGATGATGCAGCTGCTGAAGGGTATGTCGATGATGATGTTTAAATACACATAAAATGAAATTCGGCTCATACATTTGGCATTTGTTTAATATATATTTACGCATTATTTGATATACATATGGTTTTAAGGAGCGATTCTTAAATCTAAGTCCTGAGGATGCACAAAAGATGCGTGCATTACATGCAACTAAAATCTTATTTGTAATTTGCGAGTGTATATATAGGAGCTGTTATATTAAAGGGATTAAAATGTGAGCGCTTCGAAGTGTGTGTCTATCTATTATCTACATCCATATATATCAATGTATACGAATATATATATTTTATATGTATATGTATGTATATATGTATGTATGTATGTATATATGTATATATATATATATA
>NC_068999.1:19422996-19427809 GCF_001194135.2 Octopus bimaculoides | reverse complement strand
ACCGCTATTATATTCTCAGTAACTGATATATGGAAATTGAAGCTGATGGCATATATTCAAGTGTAAATGCTGACTAGCTCGATCTAGTATAAATACTAACCAATCTGAGGTGTCCAAAGACATACTGGTCAATGTTTTGGCCAGTTGCATCAAGAAAGTGCCGGAATAATCAATACCATTTTCAACGCTATTGCTTTAGTAATATCATGTGACAAGCTATTGATTCTTACTGGCTCTAATGATGGCCGCGATGTCAAATTTAAATCGAGATGCATCTGGCCAATGAAAAATAATATTTGTATTATCTTCAAAGTCACTGGCTCTTCCAGGGTATTTATCATTTAGCTAGCATTACCTTCTATCACCCATGTTCGAGATTCTATTATTTCTTGTAAAATATATTTGTTTAGTTAACGCCGTGTGTTCTTTTTCAACTAGTCGCGCCCAAGTCTAGAGGAGTTTCACTTCCTTTGCATATATTTCTGCCTCCTATATTATTGCTTGTAGAACCAAATAATATTCATATTTGCAAGCAACTTCAAACCTTCATTCACGAATAATATTTAGAAACGTGTCTAAGCGGAAGAATGATATTTTAGAAGCTGTTGCAACTACATCAGTCCACGGTCACCTCCTTTTCGTGGGATGCCGGTGCGTTTAAACATGCCATTGAATTATCCATATTAAGCCGATTTTTGTACACAATTATGGTATTTTTGTGCAGTTTTCAAGGGTTTTAATTTAAATATTGTCGCTTTAGCGTTTTTGTTTTCGAGGCCAAACTAGGCATATCACAATAACGTCAGAATTTTGTTTTTATTATAGATGAATGGCATTCCATTTTTGACCAAATTTCACGAAAAATTTAAAATCATACGCGTAATTGATTGATTCGTTGTATATTCTGCAGATCTTTCGTGACACTTAACAGCTTATATCAGTGAACGGCTATGAAGCAAAAGAGAGCTTTTGATAGGGAATCACTTTGTAAAATGCTTCATTCGGCGTTTACAGTATTTGCCTCTGAATTCAATGTTAGAGTTTTAATTTCAGAGCTTTACAATATTTAATAGAAAACTACTAATAACCGTAGCGATATTGTAGATTTCCCAATATTTCTCAATGTATTTATAGTGCAAGATTTTCAATGCTTTTTTATTCAAATCATGCAATGGAAATTTTATTGTATCATTCATGACAGTTCTCTATCAACATGTTATTGATAAAAAGCCTATCTTTACACCCTTACAAGATTCTTTTACAGCCTTTTTTTAGCAATATAATCTCCACCATCGTAAAAATATCAATGCATTCAGTAATAATGGTTATAAAATGTCATTAGACTTATAACATTTGGGCAGTAAGTTATAATTGGCCAAGGAGGGATTTTATCCTAGGGTCAGGTATGCAGGTTTCTGACAAATTGTTTAATCACACATGAGAATTCGGGTGAGCATTAAGTCAGAAGTTATGTTTTTTTATCTCTTTCAGCTGATTTCCATTTGCTCGATTTTTCCATTGCAATTCTAAATTATATATATCTGAGATATTTTTGTCATATTTTCGCTTTGATATGTTCAGAATTTTTGCCTTGCAGAGGAATCCGAGTAAATTCATGACTTTTTTCTGGATTCTACCAGATTGATTTCCGAAAATTTTCTACATTCTCCTTGTTGGATGTGCCTTCAAAATTTATTTTCATTTTTTTTTCTGTAGAAGATTTTAAGTGTCTATATGTGCGTAGTGCTATTTTTGAAGTGATTTTGTGTTTTTATTTTCTCTCTTAGGTTATATAGTATTTTCTGCTCTGACTTAGATCATTTGTTCCAGTTTCTTTCGATTATTTCTTTGATTTCAGTACCGCATGTGCTCTTTTTCAGTTTCTTAGATTTTAGGACTGCACTATTTCCTTTGAGTTTTTTAACATCAGTTTTCTGTCATCCCTAATTCTTACTTGTCATGCTGGATTCATTCTGTACATGTTCTGCCGTTTTTGTTTTTCATTGGATACTTCTCCGTATGGTAATTATTGAAACTGCGCTAGAAACTAGAAAATTCAGTCAGGTAAAATCTACTTCAATTTCACTCAAGATGGATGTAAGAAATAAAATTATCAACACACACGGATTGGTATCTGACTTACGACTTCTCCGGTAAACGCTCTGCATCTTCATTGAAAAAAAAAACAGTGTCTGAGTAAGTATAGCTCAAGACGTAAGTCTCATTTAAGGTGTGTGACTATTTGCTGGATAGCTCAGTTTGGTTATTTTTTCTTACAATGTACCATGTCTGAGGTGGAGGGATATTTTGCAGTATTATTTACTTCAGCATTTTGAAGAACGTCTTCTTGTACACGCTGTGGAATTTCCATGTTAGTTTACAAAATCTCTTTACGATAGGACGGCGAAAATCAGCCAAATTATTGTCATCAGGATTTAGTCTATTGATAATTTTTTTTCATCCAATTAAAGTATATTTGTTCTCTATAAGAACTGCGCTATGGAAAGTACACTATGGTATTATACGCTTTTAAAATATTCATGTTTTATTCAATGCCTTTTTCTTGCAGCGTCTGATAAAGTTGATGTGCATGAAGGGACATTGTCTGAAATTAACGTCTTAATGGGAGCTTTCATTCATACGTTTTGGAAACTGACTTTTTTCGGCGCCGAATTACCTAGAATCTGAGAGGATCACGTTCCTTGTGTTTGAAGGCAACACATAATCCAGTATGCATTTTCCTCACGGTGAAATTCCTGTACGTATGCGTATTGCTTAATTTTGATGATGATGATGATGATGATGATGATGATGGTAATAATAATAATATAAATAAAAATGGATGACTGGCAACGATTTGGCAGAATTGTTAGCGCGTATAATAAAATGCTTAGCGTCATTTCATTAATTTTACCGTGAATCATTGAGAAGGATGTAATTTACTACCCAATCTTTGTGCCTATAAGAGATATTATTATTATTATTATTATTATTATTATTATTATTATTATTATTATTATTATTATTATTATTATTATTATCATTGTTATTCTTGTTGTTGCTGTTGTTGTTGTTGTTGTCCATGATGTAGTTGAAATTATTATTGTTATTATTATTATTATTATCATTATTATTATTATTATTATTATTATTATTATTATTATTATTATTATTATTATTATTATTATTATTATTATCATCATCGTTATTATTGTTGTTGTTGTTGTTGTTGATGATGTAGTTGTTATAATTATAATAATAATTATTATTACACTCATTATGATATTTTTGAGTTGAGTTTAATTTATTCATTAATAATAACAATACCTACAGCTAAGATCAGTTTTATATAAGTGAATTACTTGAGGTAAAGAAATTTGCTATCTCATCTTTGAATACATTTGGGTTTATTATATTTGTTTACCGGAACATGAACTAATATAAAACTTCCGAATTTCATATGTCAAATGTTTTAACAAACAATACACATATTTATTTTCTAAAGTAATAACTTTTTATAGGAAAAACTGTGATTTAATTATTAATCCTCGTGAAGTTTGAAGACAGCTAAGTTTTGATTGAGACATATTTAGAAAATCGCATTTATGTCAAGTTTAACAATTCCATCAAAAATTAATATTCACTCTTTGAATAGTATTTGTCAAAATTGTCACAAACCAAAGTTTTATTACATACAACTCTTACTTTCATAACGCATAAGTTAACATAGACATCAAACCGAAATAAAATATCGTAAAAACAAACGAAGTAAAAGGAATAGTTGAAGATATTTCTGATAGTTTTAAAGTTTAGTATTCTATAATAATTTTAAAGTCATTTCCACTCATTTAACTTGCTAAAGTACGTGAGAAATGTAGACACAGAAAGGATGAAAGTAATTCAGTTAATTATATTTAATTTATTATCAATATTATTTAATCGTATTACAATTATACTTTTGAAAACACTGAAACAGAAAATATGATGTACAACTCCATTATCTTTGATATGAATTACGTTTCATCAGAGTCATTAATCAAATATATAAATGAGGTGACACCAGACAATACACACTGCTTTATTCCAAATGATTTTAAATAAATATTCTTGAACTTGTAACAGTAAATACTTTCGTCATTATAATACACAAACTATGACTACTGATTTTAAATGCGTGGCTCAGTCGTATAATGAAATGAAATCCCTACTACATACTTTGGGTAATCTAGAGAAATTCTTTCCGTTTGCAAATACGAATATGCTTCTCACTCCATGCTTAATGGTCGAGAGACTCGTACAAATATAATATCTGAAGATTCAATGAAAAATTAACTGAAGAATATATGTGTTTTATATTCTTATCCTAATATTCAGATATCAATGTTAATCTAAATATAGATTTTAATGCATATATCACAAAATCTGAACGGACCTAAAAGCAAATCAGATTTGATCTATAAGAAAGACTATTATTTGTAGTTTATACGTAGCTGAAATATATATACATATATATATATATACTCGGCCACATGTTTTAGTATCAGGGAACTGAGACACAGCTATCACAACTCTCGTTACACTCTGCTATCTACAACTGGATCAGTCCATTCTAAAACCATCTTCTCCATATCCGTAAACGGTTATTTTTAATACTTTTCTGCAGCATTGCGTGTTCGTTTCTCTTTTGTATGTTGTATTTAGTTACTGATCTTCTATATAAATGAGGTTATATCCTCTAATTTGTCACTTTTCTTTACACGAAATGAGAAGATACATTACGGAACTGTTATTTTAACGATTAATATCTTTACAT
>NC_068999.1:19421437-19422652 GCF_001194135.2 Octopus bimaculoides | reverse complement strand
CGACGCTCTTCTGATCTTATACACATATACATACATTCCCACTACTTAAACATATCAAGCTTTATTTTGAGCCACATAATGGCGCTAGATATTTTGCTATTTGTGGATAACAGGAAAAGTTTGAAACTTACAGCCGCTTGAACAATAAACATCGCCACTTGAACACCAGTACAATTCACTCTCCACTGCTACACACACGTGTACTTACTAATTGTCAAGCCCATTCCTGTACGCTACATAAAACTTGCTTCTTATCAAAAGTTTGACCTCATGAAACAGTACAACATATTTTCGCTACACCTCTATATATCATATTTTATGCACTATGTATATATATATCTGTATATACACAGGGATTGAACAGAGAACATGTGCATAGGACGTGTTTATAAATACTAATTGTCGCACTGTATTATAATAAAACTCTATAGATATGACCAACATAATAGGCAATAACACATTTTACACATTCGAACATCACACTTCTATAATGCCTCGTTACATGTGTGTGAGAGAGAGAGTGTGTGTGTGTGTGTGCGCGCGCTTATGTATATGAAGGAATGTGTGTGAACGTATCAAAATATTCGAATGAGTTTTATGTGTGTTTATGTTAGTCCTCGAATGGTCCTCGAATGACATTTCTATCCTTCCTCAATCAGTCGTTCGTAGACACCCAACGGTTTATGTTGCTTTCCTACGCACCTGTATTGACCTGTATATATTACAGCATATGTATTGACTTCAATAAACTTGAACTTGCATCCCGATGTTTAAATCCTCCTTTACTTATTCGTTACTCTTCTTCCTTTTTTCCATAATTTTCATACATATATTTACTTATCTATTCTTGTCTTGTCAACTTTCTTTTTTATCATACGCTTTATTCGTTTCAAAATTACTGGATAGCCAATCAAAATTCGGAGAGAAAATGCTTATGATATAATTATGATTTCTGTCTTTTATCTGTTAGTGTTTTGTTTTTATTTCCTTCATTTTATAGTACTGTATTTCTCAACTTGTATTTACCTACTGACACCGCTTCATTAATATTCTCCATATATGATAATTGTAGTGAATGTCAAAAGCGAGATATGCTAAACATATTTATTGTCTGTGAATATAAAGAAACTAATTACTATTTATATTTTGGTGATTTAACCTGACATGATATGTTTTGAAGTGTTGTCTGTTGTGTATGTAACAGTGAAATTATAT
>NC_068999.1:19418215-19421337 GCF_001194135.2 Octopus bimaculoides | reverse complement strand
ATACATACAGAGAGAGAGAGAGATAGATTATATGTGTGAGAGAAAGAGAGAACACCACAGGAAACATTGATTCGGAAAATAGTGAAGTGAAGTATATGTATAAGACATGTATATGCGCGTATGCGCCTTAACAAATGAACAAGCACAAATCACGTCGCGTGCCACGTTTTTAATTACTATTTTAGGAAAGGCTATTTCTATTGACCTAGTTGACAGAGATCTAAATATAAACAAGCTAGAAATTTGAATACCTACTTCTGAGTAAAATGTTTGCAACTTCTATATGATTCTGTTTGTCATATGTGATGATGGTCGTTAACTGTTTCGGAACTTACCTCATGCAGAGCATTGTGTGCCTCAGAGGCTACCAACTGTTACTCTCTTTTATTTTCATTTTCAAATTTCCATTGACATTGTAAATTCCAATAATGTTACTGAAACTATAACAGATGCTGTTAGAAAGAATAAAAGGAAAACTGTGAGCAAAATAACTGATTTCAGGAAGCAGCATTTTATCGAATATTCGGGGTTAGCTTTATTAAAAATAATGAACAGATGAGTCTGTTTTGTCAGTTGAACAACAATTGAAGCAGCTAATTAAAAATAACATTTCATTATTTTATTGTGTGAAATTATAAAGAAATGCAAATGAGAGACCTCTCAGATATGACAAATGTGGCATAGAGTAATAAACTATGAGTTCAATGATACTTCAGATATATTTAACATCGTTGTATTTGTTACAGGAAATTTTAAAGCTTGCAATGCCAGCAACACAAAATTTGGTGTCACTAATAGTCAGGAGCATAAATGAATATTTTTTGTATATGCATTCCTACATGGCCTAAGGAAATATGTCTCACTCATTGACTCCCACAGTTGACATGTCTTTTCCGCTTACCTTGTAAATATTTTCAGATTGATAATGGTAAGAATATTGGGGGTAATCGGATCTCTACATTGCAGGCCAGTACATAGACAATGGTGTGGCAGTCTCAAGAATATTACATTAAATGTTATGTATAAAATATAGATCATAATAGGAGTCTTCTGACGTGAGATTAGAAACTACCGCTCACCAACATTTTAACATTACATTTGATTTAAAGACACGCAGATGTTACTTCCATAGAAAACCCATAGTTACATCAGTATATATGCACATACTGAACCGTCTTCTTTTATTCTAGGAGGATATTAAATGGCATTACTAGAAGATTTATTAATCTTTTCTCAGAAAACATTTTTCAACAAAGCCGCAACTGAATTCAAGGGGATAATATCAAAAATTGTGTTGAGTATGAAGTAATTTCAAACGGAAGATTCACTGCTACAATCAGTAAAACGGTAGATAAAATAATATTTTTCAATTATCTGTTTAGTGGAACTATGTCATTTTATGACTAATTAGATAATACATATCGAGAATCAATATATAACACAGGCTATTCTCCGCATCTCATTTTCACGTTGTCTTACTCGTGTCTTAGTGACCATACTCATTACACAAAAATGAGCATCAGACATATAGACTCAATCAAGTCTAGCATCCCAGAAATAGCTGCCAAAATAAATTCACCTCTCTAATATGAAGCTTGATGATTTTTCCAATATAGTAGTCCACGGAGCAATATGCACTTCTCTGTCCTGAATATAACGAAAGGTTATTGCATGCAGTATGTTCATATTAACCTCTTTACATACAGCACACGTTAATCTCTATACCAGAGCCCCATTTCGTTGGAAGAAACCACTATTAATGATTTTTTTTCCTTTAGAACAATCTAGAATAATCAGACTCACGTTCATTTGTTAATATCCTCATTTCAGACAAATAAAATAAGAAATATGCCTTTGGAACGTTGTCCGTCTGAAACAAATGCATTTCTGAGTAAAGAGATTTGAAAATGACAGCGTAAAAATATATTGCAACAAATTAATACGAGAATCACAAATATTAACTTTTAACCAACTTACAACAGGAAAGCACATCTGCTGTTTGAGAAAAAACCTCGTGTTATTTAATCAATGAAGGTTGTAAAATCCTGAACAGCAAATCAAAACTAACGAAAATAAGTCTGTCATAACTTGTTCTGAAATACTGCCAATACAAACAACAAGAAAATAAAACAAAACAAGAAAGAAAACGACAGCAACGACAAAAACAACATAAGAGAGAGAATGGAAATAAAAGTCATAATAATTGTTTGAGCAAATACATCATAGAAAATAAAATAAATGCAGACAGCAATCATGATGATGCTAATATTAATATCAATAACAACAACAAAATCATAATCAACAACGACAACAACAACAATAATACATTCTGTATATAATTACAATGCCATTAATGATGAGTATGATGATAGTAATGATGATGTTAAAAATGATTATGATGTTAGCAAAAATAAAAATATGAATACTCGCCATCCAAATAAAAAGAGTTATACAGGAAAAAAAAACATGATAAAATGTATAAGCTTATTTTTGATTGATGTATTAAAAAGAGACAGCAACGATTAAAAGAAGAATAGTTTGAGACATGACAGCTAAAATGGATAGTTTAATTTAGTGCCTTGGTGAAAATTGTACTTGTTAAAATATTCGAGAGAGCGTCAAAAGTGAAATAGAGCTGTTTTCACATACAATCACTTTAATTGTTGCCAAGATTTCGACTGTGTTTGACACACTAAGAAATAAGACCGTTGAATTACCTACAATGAATAAATCTGTTTTGATATCAGGAGAGAGAAAAAAAAATAAAGATAAAACTCAACGCTGGTCTTATTGAAATTTATACAGTATGTTTTTACTATATTAATGTTATTTGCTTTATTACCTAATTGCATTCATTCCTTGCTTTATGTTTTTGCTATTAATGTGGTAGAGGTTCGTACACCATTTTTCATTTGAAAATTACGTCTCGTTGTTTGACTCTCATTACACAGGTTTATCAATGATATATATATATATATATGGAGAGAGAGATAGTTAGACAGATGTATAGGGTGATAGATCGATAGACATACATATAAATACACACATAATTATGTTTATAGATTTATGCATAAATATGTGACGGTGTGTATATGTATGTATATATATATATATATATATAT
>NC_068999.1:19410259-19418126 GCF_001194135.2 Octopus bimaculoides | reverse complement strand
GCGTGCGTGCGTGCATGTATGTATGTGTGATATTTTTTTGTTACAATCTGTGTCATTTTATTCCTGCATTGTATAAACTTATTTTCAGAAATTTAATTTTTTTTACGTTTACTTGGTCCAGCTGATTTCCTGAGATATATATACACTTATATTTGTCTGTTCGGACAATAAGGTTATTTAAGATCTATAAATCCTAATAAAAGATAATCTTTGACATTATTTGAAAGTACTACCGACGGAGTGGTCGCATTGTAGGCCGGGGGCGTGTAAGTTAACCAAATTTGTTTTGGACACTGAAATCTATGTACATGTTATCTTACAGATATCCATATTCTCGATGATCTCACACAAATGGGTACATCTAAAACCACTGAATACGAACGTCATATAAACAATTTTATAAAAGGCACTATCATGATTAAAAACATTTCTATTGTAAGTACATATTTCCGGTTATTTCTTGTAAGCAATTCTTTTATTCTTTTTTTTCTTTTATTTGCTGGAGCACCACCTTTTGTGGAACACATAGACACCCATAACTTATTTATTGTTAGTCTAGTACTTACTCTATCAGTGTTATTTGCCAAACCGCTAAGTTACTGGGAAATAAACACAAAAAAATCGGATCTCAAGCGGTGGTTCGGTGACAAACACAAACACATGCATACATATATATGTATATATAACCGGCAGGTTTCTTTAAGTTTCGGTCTACCAAATCCACTCACAACGATTTGGTCCGCACGCAGCTACAGTAGAAGACAGTCGCTTGAGTTACCACGCAGTGGGACTGAACCCGGAACCATGTGGTTGTTAAGCGAGCTGCTTACCACACAGCAACTGACTTACAGGGGTTATGTTCTTCTGTAAAATTAAATAAGATTCTGATAAGTTATTTACTTATATATTATTACCATTTTTATGTAAGAAATAGTATAGGTTATAATAATCGTAACTTATATATTTGTTTAACCTCAGCGTATTTCGAAGAAATGTTTGAATTAATGAATCGTTTATTACAAGATTTTTAATGTATTTTGTATCTGTATAAATTAGGTCCTTATTTATTCTTTCATAATAGTAAACAGAAATTTAAAAAATATATATTTCTTACTACACCATAAATATTTAACATACTATAAATTATTTATTATATTAGATTTTATGTAATAAAAATTGGCAGTGATTATTTTAGATCAAAATATCGTTATATTGCTATTATTAAAGATGTATAAGATTATTTTATATCCGTTGTAATTTTGTTTATTTAATTTATTTTATCAATTAGAATTTTAGTTTGTTTTTATTATATTTATGAAATTTTAAAATTATCAACACCCACGGTTGTAAACATAGGAATATTTTTTGTCAGTCTATTTTACGATTTAGCAGTCCTTGCATAGCATTTTTATATATTTTTGAGACAAATATTACCCTGATGAGAGTCATATACATAAATGTGATTTTTTAATAAATGCACTAGTTGATATGTATCGAAGCAAATTGTAGATTATATATATTTTCTAATCATTTGTTAAATTATATTATTTTATAGGATACTTATATTATATTATAATATTAGTAAGTTTATAATCTGTCAATAGTATTCCTCTATTTTCTTTAATATGCATATTTTGAAATTATAACATTTTAATTTCTGATTTTTTCTCTACTGTATTGTGGAAATTGACTGAAGAGTGAATTGAAATTGGATGTTTTCCATCCCTTGAAAGGAAATTGTATTTTTTTTTTTTGACTTGAATGATAATAACATATTTGTATATTACTTAAGTACTGCTTTTCTTTTTCGCTGGTATAAATGAAGAAAGCACCAATTGACTTATATTTTTAAAAAAATCTTATTCCACCTAGAAAAGATCTCATGAAGGACCTAATTAATAAAACTCTTGAATTCATCCATAGGTTCTCTTAGAAGGCTATTTACCCTGATAAACATTTTGAGCGAGAAATTAACCCTGTTAATGAGATATTAAATGTTTTAAAAATAATTTAAGACTAAAACATTTCCACCACCAAACCACCACTTGACGGCTTTTGAAAATAACTGATGAAACATAATCAAATATACTAAATTTTTTAAATATCCCTTTAGGTTAAATGAACATTTAAAGAAGCTAAAGTCTTTACTATGTGATCTTGCAAAAATGGAATTACTGTGCAATTTTATAAAACCGGAAACTTGTGTGATATGGATTTATTAAAATATCATGAATGCAGGAAGAGAATACTAGTATTACAAGTAGTAAGTAAACATGTTTTAGCGTCCATTAATTTAGAAGTTAACAAAATTCTGAATGATTATGATCTTGATGATAGAACAGAGTCGTTTGTGTTTATGAGGCATAGAACAACTTAAAAAGGTCATAAAGGAAACTTCTTTTCTGACCCTAAAGTTTGATTAAATTGCCCAGGCCGATCCGGATATCTTAAGTCAGATTATTCTACATAGGCATATACCTAGACGTCAGCAAAATATAACACTTCAAATTTGGTCTAATACGCAAGAAGCTGCTTATTGGTTTCATAGAAAATAGAAGAAAAAGAAGTAAATGTATGCAAACTGGTATTAATATCTATTATTCTTCTATTAATCCTGTTGCACTTAATAATGCTCATCTATTTGCTAGAAAATGCTCCAACCTTAGTTTTAAAGAAAGTAATTTTGGAAGCTCGAAAATTCATTATATTATTTGATAATAAGTACTGGTCTAAAAATTATACTAATAATTTTTTGACTTTTCTATGGGATCAGCTGATTTTGCCCAAGTTACTGATCCTGTAGGTATATACATTATATTTCATGTTAGTGTTAAATTTCCAGATATTAAAGGCGGACTGTATACAGATGAATAACTGTTTTTACTAATATTCTATCAACTAGGAACTTAGTTTTGTATAAGAAAAATATGCATAGTTTTCTTAAAAGATTTAGTTTATTAATTTCTGTTGAAACTGAACATAAATCTTGTTAATTATTTAGATGTTAATCCCAATCTTGTTCCTGGTCAATATGGCTCATATCATAAACCAAGAAATACTTTTAAATATATTAACTTTAATAGTAATCATCCTAAAGCAATTACATGAACTTTAGTTGAAAATATTTCCAAGCGAGTTTCATATTTATCTTCTAATGTGGAATATTTAACAATAATGCAGAATATTATAATGTGGACCTTAAAAGAGTGGAATATATGCATAGGATTGTTTATTATAATATAAAAATGAAGGCTATAAAAATATTATTATGATAATGGTAAATCGGTAGACAACAGAATGTGTTGATCTAATAGTAGTGATGCGAGTAATAAAATTAAAATTCTTAAATCTCATAAAAATATAAATAGTAAAAAGGTTGATGAGGTAATTAGTAAATTAACCATTACAGAATCGAAAGTTAACCAAATTAAAAGTGGAACAAAATACAGTGTAAACGTATATTCTAAAATCAATACCAAAAATATAGATACACTAAACCTGCATTACGATTATAATATTGAGGTTAACAATAAGAAGAAGAATAGTAATAATAAGAGATGTAGTATAAATAAGAAGTGCAGTAATTATAATATTCTGTATGAAAATAGGCTTAAGTTTAAGACTAAAACGTACACCCCATATGCCGGTTTTATTAATACTGTTAATTCTATAATGGAAATAATATTTGGTTTATTTTTTCCTTATGTAAGACAAATATAATCTAATTTGGTTAAGCTTTTTTTACAGATCAGTAAACATTTTAGTAAAGAAAATAAATATACTAAAATAATTAATAATAAAATGTTAGAATTGGCTTTTCACTATCTAAAGATTTGTTTAGAATTATCTCTTCAATTAATTACGAAAAGTAGACAATTCTTCTAATAATAGAAATAATAATAGTTTTAGTACTGGTAATTATCTCGCTAGAGCTTGTGATTGTACATTTAAGGATAAATGTTATTTCAATAATTTTTGTATGCAAAATAACACTGTATGTAGATGTAGAATTGAATCTGAAGGGAAACATTATTTTTCCATTGGGTCAACTGAAGATTTTTTATTAAAAGGCTCGTTGCAAACCAGGAACATCCTTTTACGAAAAGAGAGAGGTTGAACATTACCAGTTTAAGGAAGTTTATCTGGAAGCTATATGGAAGCTATGAGAATAATATTTATATTAGTACGCATAAATGGATAAGAATCATTCTTCAAGATAATTATATATAATTTTGAATAGTTATGTATAAATGAATATTTCTTGCACACCCTATAATATTTAATATATATATTGATACTATGTTCTCTTGAACTTATATGCACAAAAATTATGGAGATATTAAACTATTGGCTTGCTCTGATTAATTTTCTTCTGTAAAATTCTAAGTTATTTACTTATATATTATTACCATTTTTTTATGTAAGAAATAGTATAGATTATAATAATCGTAAATTCATACATTTCTTTAATTACAGCGTATTTAGAAGAAACTTTGAATTAATGAATCGTTGATTAAAACTTTTTGAATGACTTTCGTGTGTGAATAAAATAGATCCTTATTTATTCTTTCAAAATAGTATATAGAAATTTAAAAACTATATATTTCTTACAACATCATAAATATTTAAGATATTATATAAATTTTATTATATAAATTTTATATAATAATAATGGGTAGTGATTAAAATATCGTTAGATGAATATTATTAAAGATGCATAAGAACATTTTCTGACCGTGTAATTGTTTTGTTTATTTAATTTCTATTATCTATTTGAATTTTGTTCTTGTTTTTATTATATTTTATATATTTTTTAAAGTGTTAATGATCAGGCTTGTAAATATAGGAATATATTTAATCAGTCTATTTTATGATTTAACAGTCCTTGCATCACGACAAATATTCATGACGATATTCATATACATAAATATGGATTTTCTATAAATACACAACTAGATATGAACCGATGTATATATATATATATATATATATATATATATATTGGTACTCTGTCGTTTACGACAACGAGTGTTCCAGTTGATCAGGTTAATGGAACAGACTGGACAGGAAATTAACGTGCAACTGTTTGGGCAATCCATATACACGCGAACACTGAACGTGGTTCTTAGGGAGATTTAGCGGGACACAAAATATGTATTACTCTAAAAAATACCCAAGAAAATTAGCGTTCGTACACATTTATATAATCACATTCACAATGACAGTCCTAATGAGACGCCTCCAAATGCAATAATTTTGAGGAGGGAATGTGAGCATGATTGTGAGAGAATAGTACTTTGTCTAAACACAACTATACATCGAGTCAATGATGCCTTTGTCATGATCAGATTTAACAAATTTGTTCAGTGAAGCAACATATAGAAGAGAACACAAAATAAACTGTATATCAATGAGACGCAGGTAAATATGATGATAGTTAATAAGGATATCACCAATTAATTTAGTGGTTGTAATGTTGATGAACGTAGAATATTCGACGTGGATAACAATAAAAATACCGTTGTGATGACGATGCTAATGATTATGCTGTTTTTAGTGTCAATTAACATCATTATGATGACGACGACAACAATGAAGATGATGATGAAGACGACGCTGGTGATGAGGGTCGTGTTGATCGAGAGGGCGAAGAAGAATATATGACGATGTTTACATAGATGAGGATGGTTATGGCTATTATGAAAATGGTAAAGGCGATGTAAATCCTTATGTAAATCTTGAACATATTCATCGACGTTCCAGTTTGCATGTCTCTTCCCAAAGATACTGGTTATCTTTGTATTGACTTTGAGAAAAATAAGAACGTCGATGTTAACCAATATGATCACTGTGATTATGGTGAAGATGATTATAAGGAAAGAATGAGAAGGAAAAGAGAAGAAGGAGGAGTAAATAAAGTGTGGGATGGAGAGGCTGGATAGGAGAAAAAGAAAGATGAGCCAGATGAAGATGAGGAAAGAATGACGAATTTTATGAGGATGAAAAAAGACTGGTGATAATAAAAGCGATGTTCATGATGATGATGAGTAAGTTGTAAAAGATAGCACTTTATTATAATATATATAGCAGTCGATGTCGCTGCTACTTTTTAGTTAATTTTCCATTGTTGCTGGAATGACGAGGATAATAATGATGTTATTGTTGACGGTTACTATGATAAGAATGACGACGACGGCGATGATGATGAAAATGATATTGTGACAAAGATACGGTGAATTTTGATAGTGGTAATAATGAAATGATTAGAATAGCAGCGTTCATCGCTTGGTAACTTAAGATTGGCCTCTTGGAATTATCAGATTGCGTCTTCCTATTGCATAATTCATAATTTTAGAAGAAAATAGCACAAGTTATCTATTTGAATACTGCACACAATGAAGCCAGAAAAGCAATAGAAAAAATCAAAGACAACGAAAAAGAACATTAGATTAAAAGATTAAACGACATATTTAAACTGTGAAAGCACAGGGAAGCAAAGATCAGTGAGATGTTCTAGTTTCAAGTATATTATACTCATATAGGTCTATGTTATGCACCACGAATATTCATATATAGGTGTGTATACCTCGTCATGATTGTTTGTGCTTTTGTAATAGCAATGAATATGATATGCACAAGTCGGTGGAAATCATGGTTGTATATTATTTAGATATAAAGAAAATCCCGTATTTATTACTAACAGTATTCAAATAGCTAAGCTAAAATATACAAAGTGGGTTGATTGCTTCTTTTTTACATATATTAAAAAAAAGAGAAACTGACACCCTCTAGTTACAGTAGTGGATACAGGTGGCATAACTATCTTATAACAACAACGTCAGTTCTCAAATCTTTACTTTGTATCATACTGTTCATTGTAAGTATTACATTATTGTCAGTGATTAATAATCAAAAGTGGAAGCGAGGTTATTATTTATTCATTTTGTCTTTGATTATTCACTATTCATCGGTAAGGGAATCGGAATTTTATCTTGATATGCTTTAAAATTATTTAATTTCACTCCTTCACCCACAGCAGTATATATCAAATGATTGTTTTAGTATTCGCATAATTGATTTTCTTTCTTATCACTCTCATTCGGTTATGTAATTTGTCTTCTTTTACATCATATTCGGAGAACTACAATTAAATATTTCTTCTTGTTTAAAGATTTTTCCTACCTTACAATTTAAGTCTGTACCTGTCAGTCAAATATATGTATGTAAAAATTTGGACAACTTGATTTTATAACAGAGTTGACATTGTTTTAGAAATGCTTCTTCAAAATATATGTATAAAGGCAGGAGGTTGACATATGCTCATACCAGCTCTGTCTATCTGTCTATACTGTACATCATTTATTGAGTGTCCTTCATAACAAATATATATATATATATATATATGTTTTAAAATGTAGAGACTCTCAACACGACCGATCTTTATTCCATTTATTTAATTATTTACCATTCGATGTCAACATTTCTGTGCCCAACTCTATCCAGCGACTGATCCGTTGGATGTCTGACGTTTGGCACTTCCTCAGGAATGGCTTCCATCAGAACAAATTACGAAAAAACACAACTAACACAATTAACGATCATAACAGATTATTAAAATACTTGACTATACCTCCGCCATGCTGCCTTCATCGATTTTGTTTACTATATACCGGGGAGGTAACTCCTTAATCTTTCCAATTGCTACTGCTCTCCTGTGAATTTCTACTAGATTAATTTATTTTATTTATTTATTTATTTATTTATTTAATTATTTAATTATTAATTTATTTTTCAATATTTATTTATTCTAGTGATTATCCCCGATAGGTAGATTATTTTTGTTGCCCCTGGGAGGTTATCATTGCTA
>NC_068999.1:19408198-19410249 GCF_001194135.2 Octopus bimaculoides | reverse complement strand
TATATATATATATATATATATATGTATATATATATATATATAATTGTGAAGGCCAGATTATGGAATTATCTTAGGTTTCCATTCCATAAAGAGTTTAGCTTTATGGCATATCGTCAGTTGACAAAAAAATGTTGGCCCACGACTTCCTAAATATATGTTGGGGAAAATGCCTCACTACTCAAAGGTAACATTTCGGGATTATCTCCCTTTGCTAGTGGATAACGACTTCCGGCTGTGCGCCATCTTGCGGGCTCCAAAAGGCTAGCAGGGATCCCCTTAAATCTAAAAATGGTCCGAAAAATCTGTGTTCTGGTGTTAAGGATGTTCCCTGGTTCATCTATTCGTAACTTGCAATACTTCGTCCCGTTGATGTAGGGCTCTCGGTTCTCGAGGATTTATTTTTATTAGATTACGTATGGAAACCTATCATCTCTTAACTGCTAGAAGCGGCTGGCCAGTGATGTTACGTATCTCCTTTCTGTAACTCTTAAGGATGACCTGTAATTGAAGAGACTTTGCTTGAACGAGTTACTGCAGCATCTAATGTATCTCCTTGGGCGTGTGTTGTCCGATGCTGTACCTGTTGTTGTTGCTGCTACCGCCGTCATTGTTGTTGTTGGAGCTGGAGCTGCAGGTATTGGTGAGGTCATGGTGAGGTGATGGTGGCGTCCGTAATGGCATCTCCACTGCCGGTAATGGTGGAGGCAATGCTGTTGTTCTTGTGGTCCTCTTCATTAGTGGGAGACTTGCCATTGTTGTTACTACGCCGGTGTTTCGGCTAGGGCTGCTGTTACTACTTCTGCTGTTATTACCGTTAGAGATAGTGGTAGCACTGTTGCTGCTGTTTTAGGATTTGTCAGGTCTGCTTCTATGGATGTGATGGCAGCTGTTGTTAATGCTTGTGTTAATGGCGATGCTATTGTCGTTGTTATTGTTAGAGTTGTCTCCGTCGGGGGAACTGCCGATGCTGTCACTGGTGCTGCTATTTCTATTGTTGCTCATGTTGTCATCTGTGGCGATGGTAGCGGTGTTGCTGGTTCTGTTCTCACGTTTACGGCTGCTATTGCTTCTAAATCGAAGTTTTTGCAAACGCTAGCAATACATCGAGTAGAAGCAATAGAACCTGCAGAAACCAGAATGGAAGCAGCAACAACGTGACCGTTACCGCAGTAAACAACATTTCCAACAATAGCAATAATAGCACCAGTTGCAGCATTGGTACTACCCCCGACGCCAACAACTCTAACAACATGAACAGCATAATCGCTATCAACACCAGCATTGCCAACATTTCCAATGTACCACAATTGACATCTATAGCAGCAGCAGCAGCAGCAACAGACGCAGTGCCACCAGCAGTTATAACGGAAGTAACAGCAGTAGCAGTGACGGTGGCCCTAAAAGAAACACCAGCGGATCCACAGCTGATGACACCCCTGGCAGCATTGGAAACTCTCCCACCAATGAAAAGGACGACGATAACAACATCATTGCCTCCTACATAACCGGCAATGACGATACCATTAACCATTACGGACGCCATTACCACCAGCAGCCTCGGCTCCAACAACTGCAATATCGGTGGCAGCAGCAACAACAACAACACTAACAGGTACAGTACCGACAACACACACCCACGGAGATTCATTGGATATTCCAGTAACTCGTTCAACGTCTCTGCAACCACAGGTCCTCCTTAGGAGTTCCTCTGAAAGGAGATCCGTAACAGCACTGGCCAGCCACATCTCGCACCTAAGAGACAATGTGTTTTCTGTACTCGATCTGATGGAAAATTCTCCAGAATTCAGGCTCCTACATCAACGGAAGGACGGGATGCAAGTTATGCATAGCTGAACGCATCAAAATCCTTAAAGTACTACCTGAACCCGGGAGCATCTTTAACTCCAGAACAGAGTCATGTTTGCTTGGGTCATGTTTACATTTCAGGAGGTTCCTGCTAGCCAAAGATGGTGGCACAGCCGGAAGTCGATAGTCATTAACAAAGGGAGATAATCTCCATATGTTATCTTTGAGATGTGAGGCACCCCCCC
>NC_068999.1:19405022-19407833 GCF_001194135.2 Octopus bimaculoides | reverse complement strand
CGTGAAATTTTGCAAATTTGTTAAGGTAACACCCAAATTTAATACGAGGCACAGTGAAGTGTAATAAAAATCTATAATTGGATGGATAGTGCCCCTAGAAGGCATCCACATCCATATATTTTGCTTTAAAAGCCAATGGAAATAGCCTATTCATTTTCCTTTAATCATAACATGTGGATAATGCCCTCTAACTCATTGCTGCCTAAAACATTGCAGGCCTATGTTAATGTTGAGTAACGCATCTCTATAAAAACTATTAAATATGTATGTAAATACATCGATAAGGGTTTATCGACTTGAACAGGAAGGCAGGCAGGCAGACGAAATTCAGCAATATAAGTTGGGTAGGTATATTTCCTCTAACGAGGCAATGTGGCGCATCCTTGGCTTCGAAATCCACGGGCGATATCCAACAGTGGTTTATCTACCTGTATATTTTGAAAATGGCCAGCGTGTATATTATCATAGAAGCCATTGCTCGAAACGTAGTTCTGAAACCACCAAAACCCACTTAGACAGCCTTCTTCAAATTATGCCAGGGTTATCTGTTTGCCGATGACATGTGATTTGGGTGAACCTCCCAAGAAACCAGCATGGCAGATGGCATCCTACGAAGGATTCAAAGGTAAACCTCAGAGGAAATTGCCACGTTCAATAACGCCATTTACAATGAAGCATTACTTAACCTAGACATTGGAGTGCAAGCTAAGAGAGGTCAAGGCCTTGCCACATTTGGTCCGACGCAACCGTAGGATGCGGCAGACTATCTCCTAATTGAGTACTTGCGAGAAATCAGCTACGATATCGAAAGAAGACGGTGTATATAGCTGATAACGAACACAAACTGGAGAACCAACTGGCTGTTTATAAGACTATTATCTCAAGCTTTGAAAGTGAGAGAAGAGGACTTTCCTTCTGGATGCTCCAGGTGAAACTGGCAAGACATTTGTCATCAATGTTCTTCTGGCTTAACTGCACCAAAGGAAACACAGCGCCATAACCGTCACGTCAAGTGGAATAGCTGCAGCTGTTCTAAGTGGTGGCCCCACAGCTATTTCCTTTTTCAAACTCTGTTTGGACCTGTCCACGAAAGAGAAACCAAACTGCAACATCAGTCGTGGTTCTATAAAAGCAAACTTCTGGGTGAATGCAGGTTGATCATCTGGGATGAAGCGACGATGAGCAAAAAGATTTCCTTTGAAGCACTTGACATGGTCTATCAGGATCTGAGACACAATACCAGGCCCGTGGGAGGTGCCACACTCTTGATTGCAGGATACTTTAGAAAAACCCTTCCTGTGGTTCCACAGGGGACAAGAACTGATGAGGTAAAAGCCAACATATTGTGGTCCTTCCTATGCAGCAGTGAGCAAAAGCTGAGCCTCACAACCAACATGCGACTGCAACTCATGGTAATGTAACAGACGGAATATGTTTTCATAGCAACTGTTGGATGTCAGTAATGGCACTTCGGGTGGCGAGAAGGATGGCTGGGTAAGATTGCTTTTGGACATGTGGTATCTTATTTAAAGGAACGCATGAATAAGGTGGTTCCTAACTTGAGACATCAGTATACAGAACATAACTGGGTAAAAACCCGTGACATTTTAGCGCCAAAGAATGTGAAAGTTGATGATTTGAACATCAAACTTCTGGAACAGTGGCCAGGTGAGCGTCACAACTACAAGTCCATTGACATTGTACTCAACATCAATAAAGCTGTGAAATATCTAGATACATTCCTGAATCGTCTGCCACCACCCGGCCTCCCACTCCAAAACTTGCACCTCAAGATTGGGGCACCAGTTATGCTGCTTCGAAACCTCTTACCACCAAGGCTTTGCCATGGCACACGACTTATAATAAAGATGATACCAACAGTCTTGGAGACAACAATTTTGACTGGTAAAGCAAACAGTGAGCCTGTATTCATTCCTAGAATACCAATTAATACCTCGGGTATGCTTTTCCAGTAGAAGTGCCTGCAATTCCTGTTGAAACTGAGCTTTGCAATGAGCATTAACAAGGCCCGGGGGTAGTCCTTAGATGTGGTAGGTCTGAACCTTGCGGAACCAGTTTTCTCCAATGGCCAACTTTATGTGACATGCTCAAGAATCGGCAATCCGTATCATTTGTTTCTTTATGCCCCACAAACAACGACCAAAATGTTTATCAAGAAGCTGTGCAAACTTAATAAGATTCACCAAATTATCAGGTATTTATTATTTAAGTGTAATATTGGTAAGTGCTGTAGATGTATTGATAATCTACATATTTTATTTTAAAATCTATATGCAACTTTATTTGTATGTCTACTGTAAAACTAAATGTCAGTCCGTTTCTACATTCATTGTAAATCTATTTCAACACTGGGGCCCTTAGAGTTATATTCTCTGGGAATACACAAAATTCCTTTTCAGACTTACTTTGAATTGTTATTATCTCATATCTGATTAGTCTCTTATTACGTAACATGTTTCACGATTTTGATACAAATTTCCTCCTAATTCCTGGGAACGTATTGAAGCCCTTTCGGGGTTACTTTATTTGAATTCTTACTATCGGGTAACTAATTTCATGTCATTTTGTAACAGACTTCACGATTCGGATATTTATAACATATTGGGATTTCCTAAAATCACGATCCTATGTAAGGCGGTTCTATATTCTCTGTAAATGCTCAAAAACAGTTTTAAATGCTATAAACTTCGTATTGTTGTTACTGGATTCGCGAAACAATAATGCGAATGGAACCAATGGATAAGCCCCGCTTTTCCGGGAATTACCGGGTACGTCAGCTAATATTATATA
>NC_068999.1:19399099-19400179 GCF_001194135.2 Octopus bimaculoides | reverse complement strand
ATGTAGACAGAGAGAGAGAGAGGGGGATGGAGGGCAGAAATTGATAGATATACAGATACAGTCTAGCACATGCATGTATATATCTCTGTATATTTATGCACATATATATATATATAGAGAGAGAGAGAGGAGGAGGGGAGAAAGTGATAGACATACAGATACAGACCAGCACAGCCAAACACCCAATCACACACACACACACACACACACACACACACACATAGACACAGACACACACAAACACACGAAGACACACACACACTCGGTAAGACAGTGATTTCATACTTTCGTTTCTAGAAGAAGTGTGCCCTTCACTAACACGGGATCGGCCCATACATCATACAAGAAACTTGGTAAGCATTAACAATGAGAGAAATCTGTTTGATTGATAGTGAATGTAATGTGGGTACGTATGATGTGACGCTAATTCTACACTATTTGCATGCAAATTCAATACGAATTTAATAGAGGTAATTGAAATACTCAACGCCAGAACGTATATAAATCGTTCTGCACACACTCACACACATACACACACAAACACACACACACACACAGAACACGCACAACGCGCGCGTGCAAACACATTTACAAGTATATATATATATGCATATACATATACTAATGTACAGAATTATGTGTAAATATAGGTATCTGTTAATAACTATTCACCGATCATTCTATACGCATCCTCTACTCGTATTTTTGCACATTCAGTCTGCAAATTATGAACACTACAACTATTACTTTTGTCCGAGCACCAACAAACGGCTGTTATACTTAAAATACCATGCCTTCTTCCCTTAGTTTTCTGTATTCTAATTCTTTTCCACTTCGTCTGAATTAATTTATTTTGTTAATATATAAAGATGTAAATACTTATGAAAGGAGAGTTCATCTCTTGAATAGTTTTAGTTTGTGGTTCTCTCTATACATAACCCTCTATATATATTTGCATGTGTATATAAATGTATCTACATTTTGCATAAAAAGCTCAAGCTTGTTTATGTCCAACCTCTCTGTCTCTCACACACACACCCTCACACACACACACACACACACTCACACACACACACACAC
>NC_068999.1:19398155-19399089 GCF_001194135.2 Octopus bimaculoides | reverse complement strand
ACACACACACACACACACACACACACACACACACACACATTCATGTATATTAAACTATAATACAAAAACATTCTGTGAAAACGTATTTTTGTAATCTTATTTTCATATATATAAATACATAAGAATAAATTCATTTTCACCGTTTTCAAAATGTTATAATATTAATTACACGAAAATATATTTGCATATAAACATTTTGATCATTTTCAACCGTTTCTCAGTATATGTACGTACGTACGTTTGTATGTATGTATGTATAATATATATATATGTATGTATAATATATGTATGTATAATATATGTATAATAAATTGTACGTTTCTGAAAATTATGCTATAATCGATGGCTGCCGTTAATGTATAATTGTCGTTGTTAGCAAATTAAACACATTTATGAATTATGTAAAGCGTAGACTTCATAAGGTTACATATTATAGCTAAGTATTAATGTGCATTAGTGTAGTTTATGCAGGGAGTAGCGGATGGAGGATTACACAGCCAGATAGGCAGAACTGTAAACTGATAATTGATATGAACGTAGATAGATAGCCATGTAGATCCCTAGGAGGTAGATAAATAAGTAGATAGGTAGGTAGGTAGGTAGGTAGGTAGATAGATAGATAGATAGATAGATGGATAGATAGATAAATAGACAGACAGATAGATAGACAGATAAATAGATAAATAGGCAGATAGATAGATAGACAAACAGACAGATAGACAGATAAAATAGACAGATAGATAGACAGACAGACAGTTAGACAGACAGATAGACAGACAGACAGATAGACGGTGAGTTAGATTGGTAGATGGATAAATAGGTGGGGAGATAAATGGATAACTAGTTAAGAGTGGGGAACAGTAACTTTGTTGATAAAGAGATATGTGTTGAGAATAGAAAGCTAGATGGACATACATTTATATATATATATATA
>NC_068999.1:19389620-19398145 GCF_001194135.2 Octopus bimaculoides | reverse complement strand
GTGTGTGTGTGTGTGTGTGTTTGTGTGTGTATGTATACCACCGTATATACACACTCAATTGCATACGTATGGTTTATAAGCACACATGTATTCATAGATGAAATATCTAGATATATATTAAGTAAATTCTAAAGAAGAAAATGACAAATACATCATAACCATGATCAGCTTGTCGGTAAATTCGTTATTTACATCTAATTAAGGACCATCGTGTACATTATCATATATCACCTGTGTCATATTAGGTTATTGAATAATATCATCTTACTGAAACACTGGAAGAAAATTTGTTAAGTATGAAAGTAATAGCTCTTCGTACGTTGAATATTCATGCCGTTGTCATAGTTAAATGAATTCTATCTTTTTTTATCGTCTTTTGGGAATGCTGGAAAAATTTATATTTTGAGTAAATCAGGAACTATTGCAGAAAATTAAGTAAGCGAGCTTAGTACTTATTGAGCTTCTTCCATTAAATTTATTTCACTATATTTAACTCTTTAAATTCGTCTAATAATTCATGACAGCTATCAATGAGGTAGGAATATGTTACGCAGTTATTTGGTAATCACTTTAAAACTCTATTGTTGGTAATATTTCGAAAGGTCATGACAATCACACCCAGTTATTAATCTTTTTATATTACATTTTCGAATAAATGCCCCCAGGCGAAGAAGTAGGATCTCCCAAGACATATAAGTAGAGGTAGTCTGGCCGTGCTAGGAGTGTTGAGTAGCAGTCGAGTAGAGTTCATGCGAAGGTGCTAGATAGCAGTAGCTTGAGACATAACATGCATCTTTAAACAACGGCCTAATTTTACGGAACATTTAACATATCAGGTGAAATATCTGATAATTTGACCGAAAATTAGATATGATCTGATTATATAGTTTTTTCCATATCATGGTCCACAATCTGTATTGCGTATGAGCCGTTTGATGTCGGAAAAATATAGTATTTTCATTTACTTAAAAATATTACTGTAGTATATCGTACTTATCCTCAGCTTGATTCCTTTGTCAATAATTCTTCCGTTATATAAATTGTGAAATAATTATGGTACATGCAATATTGAATAAACGGGATATCAATTATGATAAGTATTATTAACCAGTTGTTTTACCGCAAACTATATTCCGTCCCTGGAAATTAATCGACTATCCATTGTGAGTACAATATTTCAATTATTGTACTCTACATTTTTTTTTTTTTATAGAAGAACCTCCGGCAGCGCAAAGTTTATTGGTTTTAGGACACTTTCGCCTATCTTAGGGACATAGTCATATCTCATTAACACTGATATTCGATGAGGTGTAAGCTGTATTGTATGCGATAAAGATTTATGCATCTATTTTCTTACACAGTCCTTTTACTGTTTCCGATTATTTTGAACAACGGTCTGCTAAAATAAAATTAGCGTTAATATGTGGAAAATAAATGAAGTTAGGATTAAAATGAGGAGCACTTACTTCTATAAAGCTAATAAGAGTTCAATTTCTTTGTCCTAGATAAATGGGTAATCAGTTCACAGAAGTAACGACTTCGATGAATTTCAGCAGAATAAGACAGTGACCACAATATTAAGAGATAAATAACGCGCCGCTCCCCGTAGAAGACTATTAATAAACGTAATTAGAAAACACTGCAAGTAAAACAATCACGGATTTGTGTTGCATGAATAAAATATATCCGGATGTGACTTTTACGTCTCCAAGGAAATAAAATTGATGTTTTTTTTTTTTATCGTGCAAAATGTTTGACTAAAGAAAAATATCAAAGCAAGATCGGTATTAAAAGTATGTGTATGTATGTATGTATGTATGTATGTATCTATGTATGTATGTATGTATGTATGTACGTACGTATGCATGCATATATGCATATAAATATATATATATATATATATATATGTATACACACACAACTACACACACACACACATACAAACACACACACACACGCACACACACACACACACACACATTGCTATATGTGGGTACGTATATATTTCATATACATCTTTCTGCGCATGGTTTCGTTTTTGGGTGTAGGTTTCCATTTCAATATATTATTAGAGGAATATATATATATATATATATATATATATAAAGATATGTAATACATACGCACATGTATATATGTAAGTGTGTATACGCATGCGCGTGTGTGCTTAGTAAGAAAAGGAGAGGAACACACCAACAAATTGCAGCAATTAACAATAATCTCCATGTCATGAAAATTAGTGGCAATATACTAGGCAGTATTAATCCTGCTTATTTTGAGAGAGCTAAGAGAAGGATTTGGAAACCTTAAAACTGTTTGCTATTTAACTGGTATTAACTACTTATTCTACGCTTTAACACTACTGCTGTCTCAAAATATATTTTGTTACTGTTAATTTCATGTACGCATGCATATATCTATAACGATATATGAAGAGAAATGCACCTACTTATAATTATGTACACCTAGATCTGTGTATAATAACATACTTAGGCATATGTGCATGTATAGTGGAATTTAAATTGCCACAGATATTGGAACATCATGTGTTTTCTTATATACCTAAAAAGAATATGTTGCAGAAGTCTTGTAGCTTACCGTAGTATTTCTTTGGCCTTAGTTTGCCGCAATGACCAGGATGTCTATTTTAAATGCAGTATTATTTCAGCGACGATCATCCTCTTCCCGCGACACACCCAGTGTCTTGAGGCGAGTGCAGGATGAGAGATGTTTCAATATCACTGACAGCTTGAGGAGAGAAGGTAATGAACTATCTTCATGTAATACAACACAGACATTTAAATAGATAGGGTTCTTCTTAGGATAGGGCGGTATTCGTCAGCACAGTCTTTTGAATTTCTCTGAGAATATGGTTCACCTGGGATCTTATGTAGATGTTTCTGACATCCCTTTAATAATAATAATAGACGAAAATACAAAATTTACCACTTTTATAAACGGAGATTAAATTCTATCACATATGCTGAAGGAAATTATGTAAGAGCTTCTGGGTAAACAACATATTTTGCTTTCTGGTTTGGAGCATAGAAAACCAAGTCTTGCAAAATACCGACCTTGGAGTAACCAACATGAGGTTGACCCTGAGAAAAGCAAGCCAGTAGATTTCAAAAACTGACCTTGAGCTTTATCAATAGACATTGCAAAGCAAAGTCACACTGGGAATTGTGTTTGTTTGAACTCAGAGAGCATGTCTTTTGGTTTTATTGGAATTCTTGGAATCAAATCCTCTTCCCCAGAAGCACATCCACTAATGATGGTAGTTTCTGTCACATTAGGTGATAATGTCTTCACAATCAACCTTGTCTCATTCGAAAATTTAGGAAGATCTAAATTTCTTAGAAGCATTATTGGGACTCCTACCTCCAGAAAAACTTTTTGTGGAACACTTCCCTGTGGCTCAAGAGAATTAAGGAACTCTGTTAGGTAATGAACAGCTTGATTTTCAAGGACTGACTCAACTGAATTGTACTTCTTAATGACTGTTGGAATCTTATTCATTAATTCATGGTTAATCCTTGCTACTGTCTCATGTGTTGGAGTAAGAATTATCCTTTCACACAACCATTTATGTGAATTATAAGTATTATTTAAGTCTGGCAATACCTTGTCCTTCAATCCTGCTGAGGAATTCATCGTGATAGCAATATGAGCGAAACTGATACCGCCATTCCCATCAAATGGTAATTTTCTCATTTCTTAATTTTGCCCATTGGTTCCCAGGTAATGAAGCTCGCACGTTAGTATTGAAGGAGAATTTCGGTACTTTATTCCATAGGTGTTAAACCTTAATGCATGCTTTATTTCATCAGATCTTGTTCATCTCAGAATCGCTGGTAAAGTCTGTCTTAAGTCTCCCGATAAAACTAATGTAACTCCTTCCATAGATTTATTGTTGCATATGATGTCCTGTAAGATCTTACCAAGAGGTTCCATTGCACCTCTCTCTGACATGGTGCATTTATCCCAAATGATAAGGTGGCATTGGCAAAACAATTCTGCTGAACAAGAATGTTGCTTATGTTACAAATTGGACTGTCATTTGTCACCAGGTTTAGTGGTAATTTAAAATGTGGTATTCGTCCTCCTGGGAGAATGGTGGCAGCAAAGCCAGACAATGGTACGACAACTGCAAATCGTTCTTGTTGCCTTACCTTGGAGAGTAGCTATGTTACAAATGTTTTTCCAGTACCACGAGGAGCATCAAGAATGAAAATTCTTCTGCTTTTTTCTGGCGCTAGTGGAACTCCGCACGCACACACACACACACACACACACACACACACACACACACACACACACACACACACACACACACACACACACACACACACAGATACATATATATACAGAATCAAATATCAGATGAAATGGATGTGTGTGTGTATGTCTGTGTGTGTGTGTGTGTGTGAGAGAGAGAGAGAGAGAGAGAGAGAGAGAGCGAGTGAAGTGTGTGTTGTCATGTATATGTATATACATAAATAAATAGGCATACATCTTTCTTGTATGTATGTGTGTATGTGTGTGTAAGAGAGAGAGAGAGAGAGAGAGAGAGCGAAAGAGAGCACCTCGTAGAAATCACTCGCTCTCTCTCCTACACAGACACATGTACAAACAAATACAATGAATGCATATGTATTTATGTATGTACGTATACATGACAACACACCTCTTCACTCACTCACACACACATGTACACATTCATAAAAATATACAAACATTCATACAAAAACGTACGGGTGCGTGTGTCACTGACTACAAAAAGATAGAGTTGAAAACGGCGTGAAAAAGAAAATAATTAAATTTTATGGAAATTAACGAAGTGTGCGAGTTCAAGCAAGATAATGCCCATATATTTTGGACGCCCCATGTTGAATTGCAAAATTTTAACGTGATATCTGTGTAATAAAGTAACCAAACATGTAGTGTGTGTGTATGTGTGAGCGTGTGTGAGAGAGAGCGAGAGAGTGAGAGAGAGAGGAGGGAAAGAGAGAACATTGCAAATAATGAATGAGATGGAATGAAATACTATAAATAAAAGCACATTAAACACTATCTTGTACTGAATATTAAAATTCTTGAACTTAGTAAATATTTTAGTAATTTATCATAGTAGTTTACAAATAACGAATTAAAACTTGAAATGCAAACATTAAAATTAGACAATGACAGACTTCGCCGTTTTTACTTTAATACCGGAAGTTGACATTGAGAAACCTTTTTGTTGTCTCCATGATTGATAAATCCTTTTCGTCGTGTTATCTTCTGATGGTGTGACTACCATCGTGACAGCAGCATAGGTGGCGGTGATGGAGGAGAAACTGAAGGCAGCAATGGTAGTGGTGGTGTTAACAACAGAACAAGTGTACCACTACAACAAGAGTACCAGTAGCAACAAGAATAAGAACAGCAAGAAAACGGACACAACAACAGCAATGATACCGATTTTACCAACAACAACAAGAACACTTTCGCAGCAGCCAAAATAGGACCTAATCGAAGCTTTTAAAAAGGTTCTCAAAAGAGCCCGCACCAATTATGCAAGTCGAAAAACCCGACCTCCATAATACACCGGGAGGTAATAAAACCTTTCCTCCCTCTTCCTAGCTTGTCAGCATAGCCGTATTAACAGTTGGAAGTTTAAATGTTCGAGGTTTGGTGTAACCTTAGAAGTAGCGTCTGCTCAGCGAACTCAGGTCCTTAGAATTAGACGTAATTGCTCTTAGTGAGACCAGGATTGTCAACACACGCGCAGTAGTCGCCAATTTCAACGACTATCAGAACTTTGCATCTGTTAGTCGGCCGGGAATAATAGGAGGTGGGGTGGCAGTGCTGTTTATTAAAAACCTGGATTTCGAGGTAAGGTCGATCTTCAGCGACCCGGAAGGTAAGCTGGTGGTTCTAGACGTGAGCAATAGCGACGTTCGTGTCGTTAGACTGGTGGCCGTCTACGCCCCTACCGGGGTAAGTCTCACTCATTATTGTTAGTGGCTGCTTCGAACGGCATCTTAAACGTACGCTGAGATTGTCTGAGTGTAGCTGATAGAAGCAGGGGTGCAAAACCTGAAGCACCTGATGGGCCAGTTGCAACTCTCTGACTGTTACCAACGAGATTTCCCTAATGCGCCAGTGTGGACCTGGACCAAGCGCATACGGACATCTAGATCGTATATAGACAGGATTTTCACTAGGAAAATAGACAGTAATACTGTAGGATGTCAACGTTTCAAAACAGTCACCTATTCGGATCAAAAGTTTGTAATATTTACGGTCGACCTAGATTAGATCCGTAAGTTCGGACCGGTTACTGCAAGCTGAACATGTCGTTTCCGGCACGTAAGTTTCAAAGGTCAGCAATTTAATTAGGCAAATGTTGACAGGAATGGTTGTCAACAACAGGTGGTGGTGGAGGTGGTGAGCTCTCAGAAGAGAAATTAAAGCAATATCGATGGGGTTTAGTAAATATGTAGTGATAGAAAACAATAAGAAGGGAGGCGGAGGAGTTAGCTATGTTAAACGAGATTATTTGAAGTCGCATTGCAACCGATGAGACCATTTCTTCAATGTGGAACATGAATGCTGCGTTGTCAGACCTAAGTCACATCCCCTAAGAAACGAAGGAATATCTGTTTGATCGGCTTGTGGAGCGGATGCGTAACGTGCTAATAAAACCACAATTCGGTGTGTGATACCCGAAACTGACACCCGATGAGCGATTCCAGGCAGACGCCTGAGGCTGTTCACCAGGAATTTGCTCAGTTTTTCGCGGGGAGTGGCGGGTTAGAAATGGTTTCGGTTTTCAGTCGCTACATCGACAGATGCTGAGCGCTGAGAATAGCAGATTTCTTGCAGCCGGAATTCTGGATGCCCTTGTCGGCTGCATGAGGCGCAAGTCAACCGATTTGTATGGTCTGCCGTATGAGTTTTACGTGAATATGCTACACTTGTTCTCCGATTTTCTCGAAGTACTCTACTGCAACTGGCAGCAGAACGGGAGTATTCCCAGTTCTGTGAGCTTGAGTGTCCTGGTATGTACCAAGTTAACTGACAGAGCTGTAACTTTCTCGAACATATGATAATTGAATCCTGTCCAAATGTTTGTGATTTTACGTCAGTAAAATTATGTAAAATGTTTGTTTCCACATTAACTGTAATACAAACCGAAAAACATAGTCCGCCTCCAGCAACTATTTACCATGTGCAATTTCTGGAACTATTCCATCTGCCATAGAAACAGACATGAAATTCTACACGTTTGAAACATAATGAAATATTATATAATTTCTGTCTGTCTTCGTGTTCTACGGTTTCTACAAAGAACATATTGTATATTTCATGTAAATGTCTTTGCATGGCCGCTGTAACTTATTTGAGCCAATTCCAAAGAGCAAAACACGGATGATGACAGCGACAACAATAGCAACGATAATGCGTTTCTCCTTGAATTACTAACATTTTCAGTGCTATCTAACATCAACTGAAAGAAATCTAAAATGTCACTTGATTGACTTCTACTAAAAAAAAATTGAATAGTAAATTTTGGTAATAGAACAACGAAAAGAATCGTAAGACTGCTACGTAAAATGCTTCACTGCATTTGCAAAGATTCTCACAATATACTGGGTTTAAATCCTCTCAATGCCATATTGGATTTTCATAATATCATTTCCGGATGAAAACTATATGGGCAGCAAGATATGCCGAAGTCAAGGATGTTAAACCGGTAGCATTGTAATATTTTTTCTGAATCTGAGTTAAAAACTGCTATGGCCTAATTGAATAGCAACATAAAATCCTTGTCTCCTTTAATATTCCACCTAACATTTCATATAAACTCCTTCCGAGTCAACACTGTTGTAATATTCAGACTCAGTTTCCACTCAGAAGCTGACAGGTCATGGCTATTGGATTCCATCCTGACTAAAATATAAAATAAAACATTAAATATTTTATAATCTCAACGATTAAAGCCACCCCAAGCTTGAATATCCAATATTCAATAAATATTCAAAATTATAAATCATTAAATAGAAATAGCAGCAACTAAGTATTTTTTAAATATAATTGATTTTCTAACAGCAATCGGTTAGATTTTCCACAGGATACTAATCAAATATTTACCAAGTTATTTCAAAGATCGGTCTTAGTTAATCAAATTTTAGAAACTGCTTAATATGGCTACTCATTTCGTTTCTAAATGGTATTGTATAGACGACGCATAGAACAATATAACCAAAATTCCATGAGTAATTCCATAAGAAATGAATAACTTTTATGCGCTCATAAAAATTTCATTTCATTTCATGCAAAATCTTTGATTCCTAATATGCGAAATATGTTCGATAACGTAATGTTTAATAAGTTTCTACAAGAAACGCGTTTTGAATTGAAATACATTGATGCGCACACGCACACGCACACACACACACACACAAACATAAATGTATTTACATATATAAACATATACATATATGTGTATATTTATATATGTATATATACATTTCCAT
>NC_068999.1:19383436-19389610 GCF_001194135.2 Octopus bimaculoides | reverse complement strand
AGAGAGAGAGAGAGAGAGAAAGAGAGAGAGAGAGAGAAAGAGAGAGAGAGAGTGAGAGAGAGTTGAACTTCACAGAAAAAAAAAAGATGAAGACAGGTGTGTATGAACAGCAAGCAGTTGTATTGTATATATATATAAGATTATTATTCAATCCAACGAAACAAGAATTTCTTTCAAACGGATGGAAAACATCCAATTTTCGCTAGTTCTTCAGTTTAGTAGAGAAATTAATCATAAATTAAACTGATATAATTTCAATATATAAATGTTAAAGGAAATACAGAAATACAATTGACATATACATTTATTAACATTGTAATAACATATAATTATATTATAAAAATATATAATATAATATAATTATACTATAAAGAAATATACTATGACAACAAATAATTAAAACAAATATATATCCTACAATTTGTTTTAATTATTTATTTTATATTATATGTTTTTATTGTATAATTGTATATTATAATGCTAATAAATTGTGTGTATTGTATTTGTCTATTTCCTTTATTCTTTTACTTGTTTCAGTCATTTGACTGCTGCCATGCTGGAGCACTGCCTTTAGTCGAATCAAATCGATCCCAGGTCTTATTCTTTGTAAGCCTAGTACTTATTCTATCGGTTCTTTTGCCGAACTGCTAAGTTACGGGGACCTAAACACACCAGCATCGGTTGTCAAGTGATGTTGGTGGGGGCATCAGAGATACACAACATACATATATATATATATATATATATATATATATATATATATATATATATATATATATATATATATATATATATATATATACATATATACGACGGGCTTCTTTCAGTTTCGATCTACCAAATCCACTTACAAGGCTTTGGTCGGCCCGAGGCTATAGTAGAAGACACTTGCCCAAGGTGCCACGCAGTGGGACTGAACCAGAAACCATGTGATTGGTAAAGAAGCTACTTACCACACAGTTACTCCTGTGCTTAATATATATATATATATATATATACACACATGTATGCTCATATGTATATACATATAAACATATGTATATATGTACATGCATATATCTATTTTGTAGGATGCGAGCAAGACTTAACTATTCTAATCACTGCAGCAACAAGTCTTCAGCACTTGCATGTTATAACATTTTGTGCATAATAAAGAAATAGAGGAGTTTGCATCAAATATGCCACTACGTAATTTGCGTTGTTGCTTAATGCATTAGTTATTAACAACGTCCTCACACATTGCCCAACTGAAGACGTTTAATTGCTTGTCTATACTGTATGTGTTTGTTTTTGTTATCTAGATTTGGTGGTATATGAATAAAAGAAGACTCGTGGAAAGAAAAGTTTATAAATCGTTGAGAGTTAATAATTGTCTTAAATAGATTATCTAAATTGTGGCTTCCGTGCTGGGCGTACATAATATTTGCTAATCTTCTGTACGTGTCATTAAATACGTGCGAGCATCTATAGATTAGTTACACACATACGAACATTGCTGCTTAGATTATCTAAATCTCTTCATAAATCCAATGTATTTATTCGTTTTAATACAAATTCTCTGGTACTACTGGTGAAAGCTACTTCTCAAACTAATTCTCTGTGTATAACTACATAACACGTGGAACACATTTTATAATATAAATTGCATCTGTTATATCAAAAGCAAATATTATTAACATATTACTATTGAGAGCATGATAAATTTTGATTTACAGCAGTGCTATTGGAAATAATGTTTTACAAACAATTTTAACGTCCAGGAAGATGGAATGCATAATCATGGGTATTTGAATACCTATCTATCTATCGATATATATATATATATATATATATATATATATATATACATACACACTAAACTGTTTTATATGTAATGAAAATGATTTTGTAACTAGATAGCACTGTTGTAACCTACCGGTTTACGAGAAGAAGAGGTATCGTTATGTAAATGAAAGCAGTGTTGTGAACAAACATTTCTTAACACAGACTATCACTACAACGTTTCAGCAGCTCAATTGTTTGGGGTATAACATCACGTTTTCCAACATTTTGTCCACAATGATTTTGGATCCCCACGTTGCAAGCTTCAGACACTTGTATCCGAAGCTCGACTGCTGTATGTTGCCATATTGTAGAAACAAGAGAGAGGTTGGAATCACCACTGTAGCAGAATACATAACTTGTATTCTGTCAATATCATACTTCTGTTTTACCAAGTTATTCAATAGCAGATATCGTTGCTTTCATTTACTAGATTAAAGCATGTTGTCACTTGGATTTAATTGATGATATTTTCGATGAAACCAAGGCATAGATCAAATACCTGTGTAAATTTAAAGCACCCAATCCTATGGTTGCGCATTAGACGTATTGCGCTATTGACTCGAACATTTCAGATATTTTTTCGATTGTATTGTATTTAATAGTCTGTACAAGTTTCTCTGACAATACTGCAATTAAATCGAAGAAAAAGTTTGTGTACCGTGTTAAGCATTTAAAAAAAAATAATGCTTAACACGACGCAAGAACTTTTTCCTCAACCTAGTAGATATGAGTGATAATAAGTGTATTATAGCTATTTATTCTATTTCGTGCAGTAGTTTGAAATGCTCTTGGAAATTAATGTGAATATTTAAACACCGGGTGTTATGAAATCAAGCTAAATAGATATATATTGTGTTAGGGATAAATTTATGTGTTGCTTTGCTTTTGATGAAGCGCTGTGAAAATAGATGTTATGAAGTGTTTTCGGTGGAATCAAGTTGATGGATTTCGTTGCTACTGAATAATTTCTCAGGATCCGCTTACGTGTACTTCCTGACATTCTGAGTGAAAGTAGTGTAAGCCTATTTGTCAAAATGTAAACAAGTGTGTGCCAACTCATACAAGTCATTTACGCAATGATAAAAGTTTGACTGCCAGACAATATATAGTAGAATATAAGTAAAGCGTGTTTCATCTATAAATAATTATTTATCCATAAACTTTGTTGTAGTGGTACTTAGTGAATTTCTGTTTAGGCAAACTACTTTGTTACCACTCCAATGCCTTTGTTATCTAATTGTTGCAAACAGCAAATGTTAGAATTGCCTGTAGTGTTTGGTTTCTTGGCATGTCTAGCTTGATAAAAACTAGAAGAATTCCGAAATGGATGGAAGTTGCTGTCAATAATAGATGCAAAATAGACTTCTTCATTTTCTGCGAGAATAAATCACTGTAGGCACCCACAGAGTAGAAATAAATAGGGAAACTGTTATCTTCTTTACAGTAGCTAAATCGGAGAACAAAGTTGATGAAGTGCACAATTAATCAATACATGAAAAGGACATAAATACAAAGGTGAACTGCGGACATACATGTACGGTGAATACATCTGCAGAGACATGCTGATTGTATGGGAGGTGGTGATTAACCATTATGCACCAAACTATTCTAAGGAAGTTATATAAATCTTCGATTAAAATTCAGTCTTATTTTTGCTTGCGGTATTTCGTATTACTATGTTTTTTAATATCATTCTTTTCCATTCGTTTCATCCCGGTAATCGCTGAACAGTAAAAAGGGTCAATTATATTTATTTATTTATTTTATATTTCAAAGGAGATTATATGAAACATCGTTTAGCTTCAATTTGGTTCAATAGTTCCTCTCGGGTAAAATAAAAGTTGATTCAGTTCAGATGCCAAAAGTGGTCAGTGACATTTCAAGACAAGTTATATCTTCGAACGAACTTTCCTTTGCAGAGATATAATGAATTACGTTACTTTTAAATCATCTCTTCTAAGTTAAAATTGTTTGACAATGGATTGTCGCTAAATTTGTTATTAACCAATACACATTGTGTTCAGGCTTTCAAGCATTAGGAATTTTGTAAATGTAAACTAAATAAGCGATAGAATGTCACATGAATTTTGAAGGTCAGAAATGTCGTAGTTAAAGAAAAACTGAGTTAATAGAATATAGATTAAACCGCTTATGATTTATTCTATTTTTTATCGTTTTATCAATACTATTTTATTAGATTGGGAACAAAGAATGTATTAAGCATCGGTCCATGATAACATTTTTGAAATATTAAATTCCATAACGTATAATGTTCCAGTGCTTATAGTATTAAATATTGAACTGATAAATGAATTTAGAGAAAGGTACACATTTATTGCTACTCAAACTCGAAAACATAACAGTATAGATAAAAAAAAAAATAATAAAAGAGTAACCATCAGAGACATCGTCTCCTGCGCACAGTAGAGTTACAGTGGTTTACAGTTACAGTAACTGGTAGTGCTGAACTAAATGATTTAAGGTGCCCTGAACAATTCATAACAAAAAACGAAAACAGGATAAGCTTGAAAATATCCATTCTTGAAGAAAATACGAAGCACCAATATAAACAACTCTAAATAACCTATTCAACTAATATTCACACAATCACAATTACAACTGAAAGCCCAAACATCAACCAGAGTTAGACCACACCTTAAACAACATGATGATAAAAATCACCCTACCACGAATAAGCATTCGTATATATACATATATATATATGTATTTACGGGTACGTAGGAGTAATTTCGCCATCGTGTCGATATATTCGTCTAAATGTTTGTCATTCCCCTTGTAGTGGCTGAAGTGAGATTTATTTCTGTCAATTGATTCGTCATGTATATCCTTATTGCCGGAGATTTCTATAAGCTGGACGTGGGGGCTAAAGTGCACGATATTAGCCTTTTGTTCAATGAGATTAGGGGTGGCTGTCAGGGTAAATTTGAAGCCTTTCAATAGGAGATTCGTCTCATTCTCGTGGAAGTTTTTATTTGACAAATTCATGATCTTCAGGTCTATATGTGAACTCATTAACATTTTCTCTTGCGTCGGGTCTGGTGCACGATTATGTGATTTCCGCCCATCAATCTACTTGCATTACTGTGTTTCCATTTTTTGTTCTTTCCGGGATTCTGGTTCTCTGGTAAGTGAGGGAATGGTTCATGTTCTGTGTAAGTATCTCATTGCCTATATGTTCTGACTTCTTCCTATCTTCTGTCTTCTTCCCAACTTCTTGCAGTGTTATGTTTCAGTATTGCAGAATATGGGTTTCTAGTCTGCACTGGTGGTGAGCTTCATGTCATTTCCGCACATGTTATTGGATAACTAGAGGTTCGATACCTTAGTCTGGTTCCTCTGGGTTCAGTGTCTATGTTTGCTTCGATTCCTTTGTATTTTTGTTGTTGAGGTTTCGTTTTCATAATAGATTTTTCTTCATAGTTTCTTTCATAGTAGGTGAACCACTCTTATTTTTCCCACATTTTTTATAGATTTTTCTTTTTCCCGCTTAGTGCCTTCTTTACATAGGTGTTGTAAGTTTTTGTGACTTGGAGTGTGATTTCGTTCGGTAATTTACGAAAACATAACTGCATCAGTTATTTTGATATTCTCTTCGTGTATTTTTCATGATTAGAGAAGAGAAATTTCCGCTTCTAAGGTTGACCGTATCATCGTTTCTCCCAGTGATTCACCTCTTCATTCTTTACTAATAAATTTTCTGGGAAGGATTGGGTTTCCTTTACTTCGCTAATCTTGGCAGGTATTGGCTGTATTGTTACATGGAATGCTTGCGTCTTTCTTGTAATTTTTTTTCTTTTAGATAGGTATGGTTCATGAGTTGGGTCTATGCCATTCATTCTTCCTATTAAAGTACGCTGTTTGTGAATGTTATTCACAGTTTTATCTATGGTGGTGAAGATTGTATCAAGTTTTGTGTAAGTGGACTGAATTTACAAGAAATTTCCGCGAAGAGTTCTTCCTTGATTTTGGTGACTATCCGTTGTTCGTTTGTTACTGATCCATTAATTCTGACGTCTTGTACTTCCGAAAAGATATGTATAGTGTTTGAAATGGTGTACAGGTATTTTATATTGAGAAAAAGAGGCAGCGAACATTTTCGATAATTCTTTATTAGTGTGTTCGTTCCTTTATCAAACACGTCAGGACAAAACCAATAGCAAAAGCCGAACGTTTCGTTGTTCATTTAAATAAATTGGTGGCTTTTCTGCTTTGATTAGAGTAGGAGAAAAATGTTGTTTTTTTTTTTTGAAAAATTGGGTGAGAGAAAGAAAATCAGAGGGAGAAATAAACTGAAAGAGAGAAAGAGAGAGAGAGAGAGAGAGAGAGAGA
>NC_068999.1:19379767-19383221 GCF_001194135.2 Octopus bimaculoides | reverse complement strand
TGTGTGTGTGTGTGTGTGTGTGTGTGTGTGTGTGTGTATGTATAGACTGAGAGAGATAGATAGATAGATAGATAGATAGATAGATATATAGATAGATAGACAGACAGACAAACAGACAGACAGACAAACGGATAAATAGATAGATAGATAGACAGACAGACAGACAGAAAGGGAGTGAGGGAATTTTGTCTTCAATTTGATGTGTTCAATACCTTGAAATTTCATTGCGAAGCAATCTTCCTTTTCCTTCCTTTCTTGTGTCTACCTATCAACATATTTGTAAATAAACACATTTTCTCACAAGACTGGATTCTCGTGCAAAGCAAATGCAAACATTTACTGCAAGACGCAGAAACCTATGTACCGCATTATTTGCCACAACTACAAGGACAGTTACATTGGCAAGAGAAACAATTCCCTCTGCGAACGTGCAAGATTCCACAGATAACACATCCGACAAGAGGAATTGCACGAGATTCCACTGACCCAGAATCTAGAAATATGCCATGAAGGAAAGTTCAAATTCATTCTCTTTAACAGAACTTCAAGAGATGCCCCAAAATTCCGTAAAGCAATGGAGCTAGACTTCATCAAAAGATTCTCTCCAAAATCAAATGTTTGAAAGAGAAGCAGAGGTACTACATTTAAAAAATATTTTTCAAATAGTAGTAATGATAGATGAAGAGAAAAGAAGTGAAGGGCGAAATACCGTTACGCATTTCGTCCAGTGTGCTGACGCTCCTGCTAGCTCGCCGCTTTAATAACAATAATAATAATAACTTTTCTACTGCAGGCACAAGACTCAGATTCTTTGGGAAGGGACTAATGGATTACATCGACCCAGGTGTTTCACTGGTACTTAATTTATCGACCAAAAAAAAAATAAAGAGCAAAGTCGACCTCTGCGGAATTTGAACTCAGCACGTAGTGAGAGGCGAAATAACACTAAGCCTTTCATTCAGCGTGCTACCAATTCAGTCAGCTCACCGCCTTATTAATAATAATAGCAATAATTTTTTTCCAGTATTACACTTCATTTGTACAACTACTAATTATTAGCTCTTTGTAATATAGCTCATTACATTCTATACGTTTTTGTATCTTTCCTCTTGATGCATTTCTTGGCATATGTAATACGTTAAACTTGAATGATATAAATACAGCTAAATGAAAGGAACTTCGGAGTATTCAGATGATTATAATGCCTGTTAACTACGGATTCTAAAATTTCTATCACATTCTAGAAACACATTCGGTAAAACAAGTGTGGTGGTTACGTTTATATATTACAACTTATTTATAGATAACGTCGCATCTCTGGTAACGTGGATGGCAATAATTCTTGTTCAACACTGAAAGCTGGGGAAATTCACAATGTTTTAAATATCGAACAATGAGCGGATTTTCACATCTTAAAGTTAGGTCAGCGGTGTATTTGCTTAGGTAACTGAGATCATTCTGCTTTAATGATTTGGTTTTGTGTTATTCTGTCGGGGCTCTTTCTCATTCTTGTATAAATTGTCCTCCTATTGATAGCTTTTCAACGAACCATTAAGCTATTGTTCAATGAAAGAAAAAAGGAACCTTTTTGTCTGACTTTATTGTCATTATACAGTTTTATGCTATGCTTCACGTGTTTCATATTGATATTATTCTTGGATGATATCAGCAAGTTTAATAATTACGCAACTTCTGCCTGCCTGCATGACACAATACTTAATGAGAAGGCGAAAAATTCTCTACGTTGGAGTGAAACGTGACAAAGCTATCACTAAAACATCTTTAATAATGATTTAAACATGCTTATAACTCGAATGTTTTTTTTTGTGTGTTATACGTATCATACATTTCAAAATATATGTGCTTAAAATAGATACATAATCGTCTCGTCTTGTTTACACGCAAAACCTTCACAACAAACAACACTCAGAATCGTTAGCACGCCGAGAGAACTCCTTAGCTTTATTTAATCAGGTGCTACGTTTTGAGTTCCAAAATACGCCGAGGTCAACTTTGCTTTTCATCCTTTCGGAGTCGATTAAATAAATACCAGTTACGTATTGGGGTCGATGTAGTGAACTTACTTCCTCACCGCAAATTTCCGGCCTTGTGACTATAATTATTATTATTATTATTATTATTATGATTCTTATTATTTCCGTATACAGGAAATCCGTGCACTCTAATTGTATTCGTGTACTTTCTGATCTTCATTCGGTTATTAACTTGGATAAAGACAATCTACTGCAATTCAATTCTATACTCCTGATTTCACCATATGAAATTTTCACTATGCTGCATTGTAATGTTGTAAATAACTTCTGTGTTATTTTTAGATCAACGATATTTTCGAAACGATCTTATCGAATTTAATATTTCTACTACCAGCATCTTTCAGAATGGCAATCATGAATTTATGTAGCCATTGAATAATGAGGGTATATACAGTTGTGTCTATTGATCTATTGGTAATCATTGTTTTATAGATTATATAAATTGCGTATTTCATTTCCAGACTTTCAAATATTTTCTGGATTGGTATAATACATTTCGCATTTCTTTTAGTATAAGATATATATTTAATACCATTCTGTATATACTGTTTACCTTATTATTGTGGTACACTTCAGAGTAACTTGAAATCAATATAATATATATTGTTTACCAGCACCATATAGTGATATGAATGTGATGTTACCTGTATGAAATATAGTGTGTAAGTTATTTCTATGATTTATTTATAATACCATGGAGGCCAGTTGGATACGACATTTGAACAAAAGTACAAGTAAAATTATCAATTTCAGACAAAATGCCATTTACAGCAACGTAATTCCCAATCTTCATTCGTGTCTGAAAACATAAAACTTGATATTAACTCACATGAAACCTTAAAATCAAAATGGCTGAATATAAGTTTTTTTTCCTTTTAGCTTTCAGATATTCAATACTTTTTTTCTAATTTTCTATACTCGAATGCTTCGCTTTCGTTACAAATATAAAAATTGTATGAACATGTGTGTTGCCATTTATCACATAATGTCCAGAATCGTTTATATACTTATTTTATAATTTATTAAGGTAAGGGCTTCCAAAATGGCAGTTGAGCACTATCGTAGATAAAATAAGATAAGATTAGAGATATGAATAATTGGTATTATGAGTTTTTATAACAGAAAGATGTAAGGGATAATAAGTGGAAATATTTTGGATAATTGTTATAATGCTAATGAACCTATAAACATTTCTTCTCAGAAGTCATACGTCTATGTTTAGAAAACGTCTCTCATTCTGATACCGCATATACATATTCTCTCTCTTTCACACAATCACAAACTACGCATGCAGGCATACTCACACACATACACACACACACAAACACACATACACACACACACGCACGCACACACACACACACACACACTCACACACACACACACACACATACACACAC
>NC_068999.1:19368835-19379531 GCF_001194135.2 Octopus bimaculoides | reverse complement strand
TATATATATATACATACATTCAGCATTTTCTAAAACTTGCTTCTAGAAAATTGTCTCTCTTATGAACTAATTTAAATTGTTCATGTGAAATACAGTCGATGCTCACGAAAAAAAGATTAAATTGCAGTCTCGATAGCCATCATTCACAGAGGTGAATAATGAAATACCCATTTATTATACTTAACGTGAAAACTAAAATAAAGCTAAACAGTTGTTTATTTAATGACAGTTTCTGACAACACCACCAAATTAATGCTCAGCTGTAGATTATTCAAACCCAGATTGTTATGCGATAATGACCAAATGCTATTCAAAAGCGCTCCAGATAAATTTAATATTATTTTCTAATCTAGGCACAAGTCCCGAAATTCTGGGGGAGAGGATCAGTCGATTACTTCGACCCCAGTACGCAAATGGTACTTAATTTATCGACCCCGAAAGGATGAAAGGCTAAGTCCAACACGGTGGAATTTGAGCTCAGAACATTAAAACAGACGAAATACCGCTAAGCAGTTTGCTCGGCTTGTTAACGTTTCTGCAACCTCACCGCCTTAGATAAATTTAATATTGACGAAAAATAATTCATCAAGATGTATTTTTCTGAGATTTAATAAAAAAAAACAAGCAATATTAAAGATCTAAAGCAATATAAAAGCAATATTAAACATACTTTTTCCTACACAATGTTACGTAAGATACACACATATACACATTTAAGTCCTTACGAACACATTTCATATATGAGTGTATATATTGTATAGATACATAGACACATACACACAGATACGGACATATGCATATATGCTTGTATTTATCAATTTATTTCATTAGTATCACCTGTTTTACTATTATAAAAGATACATTTAAAAGAATTGTGTTAATATTTCATTTGCGAACAGATCTTTTATATAATTAATGTAATTATTTGAATTTTAATTTGGGAATAAAACGGAAAAATACATCTATTATACAATGCTAATTGTTTACAAAATATGAACATGCTTCATATTACATAATTCAAAATATACGTGCAGAAAATAGATAATGAGAATGTGGATAACTATTTCCATATTAAGGAATTATTAAAAATGTATATGTTGCATAATTCCTAGACGGGAGGCATCGTTTATCATTCGAGAAATACAAATGTTTCAGCATATTCAAAGACATGTTTGCCTCTTGCTAACCAGTTTTCCTTCGTCACACAAATGTAAGTGGAAAATATGAAAATTTAAACACAACATTTATATTAAGTGTGTATGCACTGACAGACATGCAATATTTGAAACAGTCAACATGTCCATGTTATTACATGTATATTGCTTTGAAAATTGTATATTTTGCCATTTATCATATCATCAACTCTCTTGGGCTGGCATTCCAATACAAGGAACGTATATTCATTATGTAAAAAAATATGTAACGAAAGATTCAGTGTTTAAACCGGGTTCGTTTGTTGCAAATTCATGTCAACATTTTCCGGAGTAAAGTATGATTTTCGTAAGATGGACAATTAGCCAGCCAAATTTCAGATAGGTAGACAGTTACGATGTTCAATCTGTATGAAAATTAAATGACGATAATGAGAACAAATATAGTATAGTTAATATCGAAAAATAAAGGGAGTAATTGCAGATCCCATGATCAATTGATTTCTGTTATACGACCCGGTTATTTTGAGATTACTCTCCATGTGTCTAGAAGCAGAGAAGCAACGCTATGTAGGTCAGGCCGATAAAGGCGAATTACATTCCAGCCTTAACTACAGTTTGAAAAAGGCCAAAAACAAACGCATTTAATACTTATCACAACATGATATACGAACTTATGACGTACGTATCTACTGCCACACATTTGAGACCAGTAACTTTGAAATTTCATATCAATCATATTTTCTCACTACTGCAAAATAAAACTTTTATAAGTACATTTGTGATGAGTGTATACGGCGATTGAATTCTTATTGACGAACCGAACCACACTGAAATATTTTTATGTTAACTATGTCAGTTGCAAGACCATTAGCAGTGTAAGTGCTGCGAAATTGCTAGAATGGAGAATCGGAACTGAACTAGTTAAAATTTTACCGATAAATCTGAATTTAAAATTATTTTCATGTAAGAAAGTGTTGTACTTGACATCATGGAAATGAATTCACTTCAGCTGACCACATAAGAACGCAATTAAGATACCTGGTATCCTACACGAATGGAACTGTATTCAAATGCTCGATTAAATTAAAAATAAATAAAAAAGTTAACCATATACTCTTATAATGATACTTGGCACTTGTGGTCGATAACATATTTACAATTACACTTTTCAATTGTTTCTGAAACGAAGAACATGAAATGACAAGATCATCTTCCGTTTTCTTAATGCACTTTTTCTCTCAAGTAGACGTTATGTAAATTTTGTCTTCAGTCGTAAAAGAAGATTGGAAATGTTTAGCTTGTTATGTTTGTTTCTAGGATGAATATTTTGAAACATTCACTTCTCTCACATTATCACTAGCACAATTTAATCCATAATTGATGAACGCTTTTCAAAACGTGACAGGCAATATTGGACGAAAAGCTGAATAACTCTACCCTGTTAAAAGACATGAATTATAGAGAAACATTTAACGAGACTACAAAAGAAAAAAAGAAGTAAATAAATACTCACCAAGACCTTAATTTCTATCGAAAACGAAGCTTATTCATGCATACGTTAAAGTGAAATAGCATCTGGCATAGAATATTCAACGTCGGAAGCGATATTTTGATTAATTTTGAGAATTTTACTGCGGAAATATTTGAATAAATATTTATACAGACTATCTTTTTCAAAGAACCAGAACATGTTACGTTCAATTTTCTGTCGCAATGGCAATCCTTGAACAGCAAAAAATGTCTTCACTTTCTCTTGCATATAATGTATATTTAAATGATATTCTTAACCAAATCTTATTATCTGAACTGCTTTGTTTGCTAACTGGAAACACAGTCAGTTAATTCCTCTGATGTTAATCACGCATTTCTACATTTATGACAAGAATGTGCGTTAAACATGATCAGGTACCCATACTCGACTGCTAATAACAAGGAATGAGCAACTGATACCACAATAATTCTTTCTATGACATTAATATATTACATAAAGAAAAGAGTAAGTGCGAATTCATATTTGAGAATTCAGGAGATTTTCCAGGAGCGATAGAAGAGACAATGAGCAGTGATGATGTGAGAAATGGTACATATTGAATGCCAGGAAAGTATGTATATTGAAACCAGGGGACATCTGGAACGCGCACATGCATTTTTATCTCATTTACAGAGAATGAAATTCAGAAGACTCAAAACTGTAACATATAAGAACACCCCTCTAGAAGCATGCATGTGGTAGGCGTCTGAAAGCCTATATTGGTTTTTAGAATATATGTTATCGAAGACGATGATTTTAGAGAAGTGACAAGTGGTATATATTTCTGAAATATATTGCCAAAAGTAATAGATTTTATCTTCATAGAAATAGGTTTTAAATCCAGTTAAATTTTAAAATATAATATCATATATTTGTACATTCTGGCAAAACGTTTGAAAGGATTCATATCGTAAGGTATAAGTTGATAGACAAATGTCTGAACAGCCAATGTGGCTGTTAGTGCAAACGGGAAACAATTCTAAATTTGTTTTTCTAGATTATTATTAGATTTTACGCTTGTACGAATTTTGGAGGAGAATTATAAAAAAACAATGTCATAAATAATTAAGTTGCATGTAGAAATAATTAGAATTCTTCAGTAGCTCAGCTTTAAATACGCACTTCCTTGAAACACTGTGCACAGCAGTGAAGTATAATTATTCCAATGTAACGTTGTCTCATTTCCTTATGTGCCTACTGGAAATATCCAGTATGCGATCAGAGATTGGGAACATATGAAGAAGAGCTCCAACTGAGACATCTTTTCCAGTTTTATTCTGTGTCAAATGGTATTAGTCATGCATTGTAGTAGTGAAGTGAGCGTGGTGATCACTTGTTCATGTTATCTACTAAATGACGTCTGATCAGGATTATTATCGCAGAATGAAATATGTTGAAGATAGAACATGATACGAAGCGCCATGAATTTCCATAGATATAGGAACCATAATATTTGCAAAATATATAAGGACCTTACAATATGTCTCGGTAATGAGCTCAATTTCATTGCAACCGTGTATATTGTATTTGACGAGTTACATTCATAGAGTACGTCTTTTTATTATCTATTGTTGCCTGATGGATGTTGAAGTGGCACATATTGAAAGTTATCAAAAACAATATACTATGGACGGACATAATAACGGAAGGTATACGGAAGGCATACGACCTTCACCCGCCTTGTTGCGAAGCAGACATATGAACAAAAGAATTATCAACGCCATATTATTATAGCAAAAACAATCAAACCTTTCGTGATTTTTCCTTATTTTCAGTAAAGTACTCGATGATATATATTTTTGGATCTAATATTGGTATTTCTACATAATGGGTTCAACAATCTTTAGCATTATAATAGTAGAAATACATATTTTCTAATACAGAAAAGATACATAACGGATAAGTGCAGACTTCATGAAATAATGTGATCATGGCAATTATAGGTATAAGCAAAATCTCTCACGCTTGGTGTGCTTAGCACAATTAGAAAAGCTTCTGATTTGCTCCTTATTTACTCCCATGAAAAGCACGCCCATGTAGTATTAAACTTTTTACAAGTATACAATTTCATGTATTCTTCTTTTGCATACCAAGTATTACGATATTCATTGAAGTATTCTTGAATTTTTGGAATCGAAAATTAGGTTTTAAAAGATTTTGAAGCATAGATTAATTTCTTAAATATTTTAAAGCATACATAACAAGACTGCAATAATCTTATGTCTATGATATCAAATAATGGTGAATTAGACACTCGCTTACTCAACAAATTCTCATAATCGTAAGGATGATGATCATAAGCTTCCATTCACCAGTAATTGTTAGGAGAGTCAATTCTTGCACACATCTTACATGTTTGTAGTAGTAAATTGCTCATGTCAGATATTTAGTTTTTCGAGCCGTGGGCATGCACAAAATATATGTTCTTCTATGAATACACCGCATAATTATCGCTATACAACATAGAGTAAAATAACATACCGAAATAAGACTTGCGCAATATGAAATACACACACACACACACACACACACACACACACACACACACACACACACACACACACACACACACACACAGATACACATGTATGTAGGTATGTTTGTGAGTATGTCTGGGTGTGTATGACTATAATATATGAAATAAATTATCCAAGAAAGCCATGAAAAGAAATATTTACCAAATTTATGTAAACAAAGTTGCATGATATTTAAGTGACTATATGCAGACATCGCTAAATCAAGTCAGCTTAAATATTCTTATTCATACATATGAAAATGGATTGTATTGCAGAGATATGTTGTAACCTACTGAATAATGTATTGAATTGATACATATAAATGAGTTTTACTTCCAAGCAGAATATAGCAGATTTGAACAGTTTAATTAGAAGACCATACAAATTGAGTCACTTTCTTTCAATGTAGAAATATTCGACTAAACTGAAAAAAAAAGTAACACGTATAAATCTAATTAAAGTTATGTAAGATTTAGTGCAGGAGAAAACGCTTTCATAATGAATTCTTCAAAATTGAAAATCTAATGTTTCTAATTCTGAACAGCTTGGCTTCTGATCATTTAATTACTTTTATGAATCGATACAAACATAATTAAACATTGTTTCCGATTGAACAAAAAACAACAAAAAAAAAAAAACCTTCATTGCTTTGGTAATTTTATTTTCATAATTTTTTTTTCCACGGTTTCCATCCTTGCTGAAAGACACTTTGATGAATATCAATGAAACAACTAATTACACTTCAACGTCAAAAACTTGACTCGCAGAAGTTAATGGAGAATAATGGTGTTGAAAACTGGTGTGGTTTTGTAGCTTTTGGTCTTACTTTCTTTCAAATTATTCTATAATTATACTGTTATTGAAAACTGATTTAAGTTGTAATCTGCATTAGCTTGTCCACAAACAACTGTGATTTCTTAATAACCAACGACATGCTCTAAAAATGGAAGACACTATATTATTTTTGGAGGGATCTGAATAACCTGTGTTTCTTGTAGAGCTGTCAAGCAGGACATTGGTGTAAGAAGAATTGACGTTATAATAAATACTTCTATTTTCTATATATGCATATTATATAAATATAATTTCAGACTAAGATAAAATACGTGGAAAGTAAAGTACGATCAATATGTACACAGATTAAAGAATAGGTGAGCTAACTACATAATCATCGACACAGTCAGATCAATCTCTCATGAAATGTTCTCTACCTAAACAATCTCTTCTCAAGCAGCTCTTTCATTTAAGATACGTTTATGTGTATCACATAAATCTATAAGGAAGTTAAATATTGGTTTCAAACAAAAGCTCATGATTGCAAATTTGGGGTGGCATGCATTCATTTATATTGACTGGATACTCTTGAATTACAAGTTACATCAATGCCTTAACCACAAATGTCAATGCTGAATTCAGCGATATTCGAAATCTGTACGTAAGCAGACCAAACTAAATTTCACACGAACATTTTGTCGTTATGTTATATAAACACTATCGATCCACATCTCTCCGTTAAATGAAATAATCGCACCCGATACTTTCTCGATGCTGTAATCAAATTTAGAAATATAGTGATTGTTATATTTCCGTAGGTAATGTCTATATTTAAATCCCACCAGATCCTAATGTTCCATATATATTTTTGCGGTTTATAGAATACCTACCTGCAAGCAATAACATCAAATTTATCATCGTTTTCCTCTTCGTAAGATTTCTATCTAAGCTAAAATACATTCTTATTTGAGTATTTTACGAGTGCAATCAAAAGTAAAGCCGCTTTAGGTATAGTGTTTATACGCTTCTGGCTTTGAATTTAATATTTGAGATATTTTCAACAAGAAATAAACATACAATTTAGGATTGTTTATGATATAAAATCACCAAATTCAGGATAAAGCAAATGTAGTATCTACAGACGTTTAATGTGGTGAAGTGGTAGATGTAAGGTAAACGTACCGGTGATTCTATTAATATTAGCTTGACTTCTTAAGAATTTATGACCATTTGAATGAACATGAATCAAGAGAGTATTACGGTTAAACTACTAATTTAACTCAACAAACCTTTTGTTGTGGCAGACAATCTCCAGTGAGAGATTGGGAGCTACACTTCATTAGCAGGTCGAGAGAGTGTAACATCTACTATGTGGCTTTGTGCGTGTGTTTCTCCTTCTACGACCGCTTGACAACCGCTGTGGGTGTGTTTGCGTCTCCGGCAAAAGAGACCGAAAGAACAAGTACTAGACTTCAAAATAAATACTGAGGATGGTCCATACGATTGGAAGGTAAATTTAAGGCGGTGGCCCCGCATGGTCACCGTCTAATGACCGAATCAAGTAAAAAGTAAGACATTATATATATATATATATGTGTGTGTGTATGTATGTATATTTGTATATATGTATGTGTATGTATGTATTTACGTATGTATGTGTATGTATGTATATTAAGAAATATTAAGTCAGAATTTTGGATAATATTACCTCTTTCATCTCATTTCATCTCATTCTGAACGTATCAGATATGGCTTTTGATAGAACTTTTTTTCTGTTTTTGGTTTCCACACAGAAAGAATAAAAAATGGAAAGAGAGAAAGAAAGATGAAAAGAGAAAAGACCGGACAGAAAGAGGAAAAGAAAAAAAAAACAAGAAAGAAAGATGTTAGAAAAAGATAAGAAAGAAATATCTGGATAAATATATGAATAAAGGAAGACAGACAGGAAGAAAGACAGAAAGGATGGAAGGCAGGCAGGCAGGCAGACATGCAGGAAGGAAGGAAGGAAGGAAATAATGAAGGGAGGAAGGGAATGAGAAATGGGGTCTATTTTCTTGTTTTTATGAGATAGCTTTTATTGTACTTTTATGGTCAATATTTTCACAGGTGTCTGAAGTTAATGATGTTTCAAGATGTCATTTCTTTTTTAAAGTTATCTGCTTCTCTTTATTCAGCCACGTGTATATAAGTCTTTGTGAGTAGTGAAAATTTTGGTAGATGAGAGAAAGAAAGAGCAGAGGGGTAGAAAGGAAAGAAAGAAAGAAAGACAGATAGAAAAATGAGAGCAAGAGACACAATAAAGAAAGATAGAAAGACAAATGTGAGGCAGAAATACAATAAATAAATAAAGGGAAACAATAAAAGAGGAATGAAAGATAGAGAGAAAGAAGGAAGAAATAGAGAGGTGTTTCTTTTAAATTGTATTGTATTCGTATGGTCAGCTTGTTGAAATTAATGGCAATCCAAGATGCCATTGCTATCGAAGCATCTCTCTCCCTCCCCCTCTCTCTTATTAACATTGTGTAAATATATACATACGTATGCTCACGTATTCACAGACCTAAATAAACGTGTATGTATATACATACATACCGAAACATTCATGAACGCATCCACAAGTTCACACATATGTACAATATATATGTACATATAAACTTGCACACGTACACTCTGCTGCCGGTTTCTGACACAGCTTGTGGCACCTAAGGCAAGTGTTTCTACAATAGTTTCGGGCTGACCAAATCCCTGTGAGTGTATTTGGTAGACGGAAAGTGTAATAAGTCCGTTGAAAAAAGTTTAGAGATCTATACAATTCAAATGTTTATATATATAAGGTGGAGGTCGAAATAGCGCATAAGTGTAAGACATTTCTATTTAAGATGGAATTTAATAAAAATGATTTTAAAATTATATAAAGAAAATATTAACGGGCTTCTTTCAGTTTCCGTCTACCAAATCCACTCACAATGCTTTGGTCGGCCCGAGGTTGTATGTCTGTTGCGGAGGGAGGTGCGTGTGCATGTGTGTATCTACATGTTTGTGACTTTCTCTTTGTGTTTGCATTCCATAAGTTAGCGTGTCGTCAAAATGACCGAGAGAATATGTACAAAGGTAAAAAAATAAGTGTTGTGGGTTACTGTTTCCGGCAAATTTAGACTGATTTTTTTTTAATGTAAACTCTTTATTATTAATAATCTGTGATTTAACCCTGTAGAACACATTTCAGTTATTTGAATAGTATATGAAGGTAGATTTTCACTGGAGCATGGCATTCCTAAACTGACATAAAAATAAAAAGAGCAGGAATATAAGCTAAGCTATTGTGATTAAATCAAACGCTTCACGACTCAGTTTGCCACTTCAGGATCGTAATTTAATAAAGTTCAGGATCGGAGTAAATATATAGTGATTCAATATCAGCGTAAGTTTATTAGAGGTTCATCTCTAATATTGATTATGCTGCGGACATTGAAAATATGTGCAGATTCTCTTACAAATTCATGTGCGATATAACTTAAAATTGAGATGGTGACATATTTTACAACCCATTATAGCTTCATTATACAAAATATTTTAATGACAAAATATGAATTCTAATGTTAACTGATTAATGATTTTTGACACTGGTGTAGGTGTACCTGTGCGGTTAAGAAGCTTGCTTTCAAACTACGGGTTCGTTCTCTCACTGAGCAACTTTTCGGAAATGCGTTGTCCCGGGTAAACCAATGTAAGTGAATTGTATATTACGGAAACTTAGAAAAGCAGGTCGTGTGTGTTTGCTTTTGTGCTCGTCTTCATGCTCATCCAGCACCATTTCACACCCGTTCTAGATTTTAATTTCTTTATGGCCTCGTAACACAGCGGTTTAACGAAATAATTCAATAGAATAAGTAACGTAAAAAAACAAAAAAAAACTGTCATTTTGTAGCAGTAAACCCTACAAGTATTTGCACCAAAATGACTGCACTTCAATACAGAAATAAGTAATATAGAAAAGTATATTTATCATATGTCGTAGTACTCAATTACTATACGATTTGTTATTGTATAAAATAATAATATCGGGCTGTATAAATATTTGTCTGTAATGGTTTATTACTTTTTCTATTTCATGCACACATTTTTCGATGGAAGACAGATGATACAAGAATGGGACAACAAAACATCCAGATAGGCGATACAAAAGAAAACCAGACGGGTCATTCTGAGTTTTCTTTCCTCAGTTCGATAGAATAAGTACTATGCTTAAAGAATAAGTTTTGGAGTACATTTGTTCGACTAAAGCCCATCAAGCCAGTGCCCCAACTTGGCGGCAGATAAGCGATTGAAACAACGAAAAGATAAAAGAGATTATATATATATATATATATATAGACACTATACATTCTCTTTTTTTTCTCCTTCTTTCTTTCTGTGTTCCTTTCCGTGGAAGAGCGTAGGCTCGAAACATCAAAGACTCTTTCACTTCCCGAGCGTAATACAAATACAACTGTTTGTTGTCTACACCACCTGTCCTCGTCTTTTTTTTGTGAATTCTCGCTACATATATATATATAACACACGTGTAATCTTTTTATTATATTTATCTTATGATATTTACTTTACTTTATATTATACTCATTTATTGTGCTTTTAATTATTAATTTTTCTATATGTGATAGTGGATGTTCATCGATGAGTTCTTGAAAATTGGTTATTTTCCCTAAAACTATATATGTATA
>NC_068999.1:19359132-19360553 GCF_001194135.2 Octopus bimaculoides | reverse complement strand
AAAAAAAAAAATGAATATTTTCATTAAAAGCTTGGGATAAAAGTAAACACAATAATTGTTATTAATGAAGCATATGTACCCAAATAGGGCCGCAGGAATATAGTTACCAAAATTTCAATACTATAATCTGCACAATTTTACAATTATGATTTAGTATATCAATGCAATTAAGGTGGTAATCAGGAAGAATCGTTGTCGTGCTTTACAAAATTTTTAACAGCGTTTAGTCTGTCTTCACTTTCTCAATTCAAATTCCACCGAGGTTGACTTTGCGTGGTCGATGAAATAAATACCAATTGAGTGCGCAGGTGGACTTAATAGTCTAACCCTCCTTTCCCCGTAATTACTGGTCTCATGTCTTAGTGTGTGGGATAAATCGCCAGAGATGTGTCGGTCATATGTGTGTTAAACTCATAGATACATTAAGCTGATGTGTCTTTCTACTTTGAAATGGCGCTGCAGCAGGAGCCTCGTTTCTGTATTGTAATCACGCTCGCGCGCACACACACACACGTGTTAACACGCATACATACACACATGTTTAGAGATATTAAAAGGAAATTGCTATTCGATTTTTTGATGCACATCAAAGATTTAAGCAAAAGGCCGGCGATATGATACGAATTTAGGAACAAATGCCATTTCCAGTATATATTTCCTAGTAATGAACGCGATACAAATGACAACGAAAACTTTCTAATTAACAAAATGAAAAAAATTAGTTACCCATCGGGAAAGTGTATTTTTGTCTCTAAGATTAATTATTTCCTCTGCTTCAATTTACAGATATTTATCGTATTTTGACAGTTTAACACAGATTCATAGATGTAATGTACAACAACTGTTGGAACATTAAGTTAAGATCCTCCTACTAACTACCGTCGTTATCGTCTATCATACTAAGATTCTATTTATTGATTAGAGAAAATGCCAAAGGTTACTTTTCGTGCGTATCTAGATTGAAATATTAATTTGTTTTCTTGTTTTCCAGTACTCCAAAAGCAAGTTGATTTAAAGTGCACAGAGAGTGACTATTGTCTGCATATCCGTGTTCAGCATAACACGTCAGAGTAATGCGTAGTGATATACAAACAAATATTTCGGGGAAAATTTATGAAATATTGATTGTAAGAAAGTCAATATATCTTATAAATGAAGATCTTATTTGTTCAAACACGTAAGTCACAAAATCGGAAAAGTATCACAGAAACGAAAGAGAGGGATGAAATGTGGATGCAAACATGTGTTATCCATATTCCAAATTATTTTCTGACCAATATTTTTTTTGCGAAAATCTCATACGTCCCCACATACTTTGAGAAGACGAAATGACTTGGGTCTACGAAAGATGCAGTACTATAATTCCGATCTTAAATACTTCCTCATATATATATATATATATATATATATATATATATATA
>NC_068999.1:19357770-19359047 GCF_001194135.2 Octopus bimaculoides | reverse complement strand
TGTGTGTGTGTGTGTGTGTGTGTGTGTGTGTGTGTACGTGTGTATAGTTACATACAATGTTAATTTACGAAAAAACCAAAAGGCGAAGACGGGTGTGTAAACAGCAAACAGATGTATTAGTTTAACACTCAGGAATCAAGAGTCTTTTATGTTTCGAGCCTACGCTCTTCGTTAGAAAGGAACATAGAAATAAACAGGGAGAGAAAATAGAAAAGATTAAGTGTCTAGCGATCTATCATGTGTGCATATGTGTGTGTGTGTGTGTGTGGTTGTGTGTGTGTTTGTGTATGTATACATATACATGTACTAGTAAAAAGAGATTGCCTTCTCGCGGTCTTCAGGTGCTTGATGATATTTTCACATTTCATTCTCAATACTAATACGTTTTATGGTGCTGTCTGCTGCCATGCCTCGTCTGCTGAATTTTCTTTCGCAGTCGCATATTGTGTCATTCTTTCGGGTGAGCTCACAGAAATGCCAAAATGAAAAGCTGGTTTTCTTCGTTAATTTACGTAGAAATATATTATTTATTTACTTTTGTTTTAAAGTAAAGAGAGTAGAAAGTCAAAGATGGCTGTACATGTATATGAAATGGAGGTGTGTGTGTGGGAGTGAGAATGAGAGAGAGAGAGAGAGAGAGAGAGAGAGAGAGAGAGATAAAGAAAGAAAGAGAAAAAGAGAGAAATAGAGTGAAGGGGTGAGATCTCATGTAGACATTCATAAATATGCACACATGTTTTGCATTTATGTGTGCGTGTGTGTGTGAGTGAGAGAGAAAAGGAAAGTGAGTGTCACTTAGACATCACTCTCTCTCCGTCTCACCCAAGCGCACACATGCAAACAAAAGATGTATGCATATGTATTCATGTATGTGAATATACATGATAACACACCCCTTTACTTACTCTGTCTCTCTCTTTTTCTCAGAAACATACACAAACACAGACGCATACATAAATGTATACAAGCGTACATATATAGGCATACGTGTGCCTGCGTAACTGACTAAACATATATAGAGCCGAACACGGTTCTCAAAAAGTAAATAAATAAAAGATTGTCACGGAAATTAACGAAGTGTGCGGTTCCAAGCGAAAGAATGACCATATCTTTTGGACGCCCCGTGTTGGATTGTACAATTCTAATGTATTATTTCTGCAAGTATGGAATCAAATCGGAAGTGTGTGTGTGTTTATATTAGAGAGATAGTGTGTGTGTGAGTGAGTGAGTGAGTGAGTGAGTGAGTGAGTGAGTGAGTGAGAGAGAGAGAGCGAGAG
>NC_068999.1:19348687-19356859 GCF_001194135.2 Octopus bimaculoides | reverse complement strand
TATATATATATATATATATAGAGAGAGAGAGAGAGAGAGAGAGAGAGAGAGAGATATCTTTCAATGGATGCTTACATACATATATACGCACACACACCATAGTTTATGAGCTCAACTACTCCAGCTCCACATCGATTCCTACATTTAGGCTTCCCACGACCTTTTGTAGTTTGTCTTTGTCCATCTGCTTTCCTGAAGTGTATGTTTTCAATGTGTTAAGAGCAGAATAATGCTATTGATATCATTGCCAACAAGTACCTTCAAAATCCATATGTATTCCTCTCTATCTTCTTAAAATCGGAGTGAAGTATTGCGATGTTGAACGTTCGGATCGGCTTCCTTTGTAATATTAGAAATATGTTGGCTTATATTGTTTGAATATATTTATGTATTTGCTTCCCAAAAAAATTCTAGAAATGTGCGGCGTTTTACATTATTTTGAGGAGATATTCGGCAACCTTGACGTTAATTAGAATTTGTTAGCCAAATCAACATTCATATATATTGATATCTAGCAATGACAAAGCTTATATAGTGATTTACAAATATATTGTGTGTTACAAATATTTGAAGAGTTTCAACATCAAACAAACTGTCACGGAAATATGCTGTATGTGATTGCTATATTATATTTTTTCGCCCATCTAATGCAGAGTTCAATTATTGCATATAACCATATAATACATTCATATATTCATGTACGATATAAGCTCATCTTTTTGTTTTTGCCAACAAAAGATTTGAAGGGAAACAAACAGTAAAATTAATTTATTTTAAACTCTATTCTCATTTTGAAACATAAACGGCTAAATTAAATCAGTCTATACAGTTATTGTTTACTAGAGCTATTTAAACACTGTTAATGTCATCAAAATGCGTTATGTTTGATGCAGTTAGATATCCATTTTATCACCCTCGAATTTGCCCCTTATTTCGGGAGTTATTTCATACAATGGATATATCGTTTGGTAAACACCACTAAATAACTTAATCCACACATAAATATCTGCTCTTTACTAAAGGGTTACTCAAGATAATAATTCTAAATTTTCCTTCAGCTTGTCTAACATTGCCCAGCCAGGAAATGATCTTTTAATTAAACTAGTATATACTTTCTCAGTAATTATAAAGATATTACATACGAATAACATCACCAGCATATCTACCGGAGCTACAGCTCACTCCCTGTTGCATGCTATGATACCGTTTTTTATAAATTTGATTTTGGGACTTAATGTCATGTACTTCTGGCCAAAACGTTCCATCTAATCTAATGCGATTCGCTCTAAAATGAATTTATTATTAATTGTTTTTTTTGTTCATTTCATTAAGCACATTTACACCCGCGTTACCTACTCATTACATGCAATCTTGTATGAATGAATATGAACGTAAATATGATCTAAACGGGAATTCTATCGAACACACAATTATGACGCATTTTCTAATGTGAGAAATATAGCGCAGTCATTGGTTTTCAACTATTTTCTCACTAAGGTGACCGCCAGACTTTGTGGTCACTTTTCATTAAGCTTCTGGTTTCATTGTTTGTGTTGAATAAAATATATATATATATACAACAAAAAATATTCAGCTCCAAATTATGTCGATATGAATGTATACGTTTCTGTATTTAGACTTTGGATGCTTCGTGCCATTTATTTTTTTCGTAATATATTTTATGGAAGATTGTGTGAATCTACAAATTCTCCGGAATTATTGCAACTGTTATTTTAAGCATGAAAAAATTTCATTTTGATAAGTGTCGAACCGTGAATCAAGATCACAATGTATTCGTTGATATAGTGACAGTTGAAAATGAAATAATGCATATTGGCTTTCAGTCGAATGGAGTAAGAATGTTACTGTGCAAAATAGTAGTATTTTGTTCCATACTTCGAAATATTAAATAATCAGACACTGGGGAGTAAGAGACATCATTTTTAAAAACGAAAATAAGAAAGAAAATGAATAAATAGATAAATGTCATTGCGATTGTGCTATATAGTAGAAAATCTCATTTCAAAATTGTGCTTTGCCAAAAAAAAAAAAAAGAAAAACATGTACTTCTTAAAAACTAAAGAATTATGATAAAGTGTTATGTCTGGTAATAAATTTAATAGCCGAGAACAAAATATTCATGTCTTATTTTTTTTTCGTTATTTTGTCTGAAACGTTTTTTGTTTTGCTCTCTATTTTATATAGGAAAACTTTGGCTTTGACTATCTGTTCTAGTTCTAGAAACTGTCAACGTTAATTTGCGACGTAGAAAGATAACTGCTTCTAATGGTAAATGTGCTGCCAACAACATAGAATAGTGTACTACACAAAATCTTCCCGATTATCTGTATCAACATAGAAACCCTTGGGGAGAAATTTTAGCGATAAGGTAAACTATCGTAGTACATATATATTTCATTTTGGCTTGACGTGAATGGCTGAGGCGAAAGGAATGATGCTCATAGCAGTTAAGACTAATGATTAGTATAATATAGCGATCAAGATGTAGATCAATAATAATAATAATAATAATAATAATAATAATAATAATAATAATGATAGAAATAAAGTTTTTTTTTATTAACCATTAAATGATAGCATAAAATCAGGGATACTACAGAATGAGACTTGATGGTATTATATAAACGCGTGTAACATGTAAAATAAGAGAAGAAAAACCATAAAATATACAACAAATCAATAGTTCAACAGAAGTCGGAGAATCCCATAGGATTAAACGTAGAAACCGGTCGAAACCATGACTATTCTAAGCAATAAAGCAAGTGTGCAATTGAAGAAGTTCTTTCTCAAACTATAGGTACATTCTTAGAGCTAGCTGTACATTCGGACCATGCTCACCACACTCATGTACCTCACGTATCGTTTCATTACCTTCAATGTACACGTACAATTTCTCTTTTGACCAAACATTATAACTTTCTTTCCTTTGCCCTGATGATATTGTCATAAAAATTACGCACATATGAAGTAAAGTGAACTACGTAATAGAGTGTCGCCACTGTAAAGTAAAAGAATTATGAATTACGACGAATAAATATATATAAAATATTTTAGAATATGAGTTTTCCATGAATTGAAATTGTTTTGCTTTTGAAAGTATAAGAGAATGCATAACACAATGAAAAGGTAAGTACATTTATAATGGTTATCTTAGAATTACTTGACAAAGTTTACAAACACATGTCTCCGCTCTTCCTTGCTGAAGTGTGCTTTCGTTTACCATATGTAACGACGTTTTGATAAATGTTATAAACTAAAAAAAATAGCATCCAATGAACATTATCACATATTTATCAAAACACTGCTTCTGGACTAATTTAATCTCGTTATATTAAAGCAATATAAACGATTGCTATCACAAGATTTGTGAAACAATATAAAACAGGTTATGGTTTAACATCTTTTAATTCCTTTGCTACTTTCACTTCTTGAAACGTCCTCTGATGTGTGGCATTTTCCGAATGAAAGTGTTTGATGCTGTTGCTCTCAACAGCTATTCCTGCCGCGTGGTAGGTTCATCCGAAACACTTGACAGCAGGAGGTCCAGTTTATATTAATGAAAACTTTTTTGGAAAAATATTGGGTATCTGTGGGCCTTGATGCACAAGCTGTTGCAGTATCGGGCCTCTATTCCGATGACAATGTTGCAACTTTTGGTATCAAAAAGTGGCGCCTTTTCTGCTGTATGTGTAACGTTCAAAGTCAAAGTTTGGTTCAACTCCTTCCAAGATATACCGGATGTATAACACTGCATATCCTTCCAGCCGTCTTTCTAGCGAGTCAACGTGTTCAGCCTATTCCAGTAGCTAACATGCTGCATTGACACGATCATCTTTGCATAGCTTCACTGGATTGTTTCGAGTTCCGCCCTCAACTTTACATTTTCTGGTGACCATAATCGGAAGCATTACTCTAAGCGACTAAACACATATGTCCTCCGGAGGACCATCAAGTTCTCCTGTTCCCTCGTTCTGGAAGTTCTAAGGATCCATCCAGAAAGCCGCCTGTATATTATTGCCAATTCACTAATAAGTACCGGGAAAGATGTATGATTACTAATAGTCGATGCTGGGATCACGCACCGATTTTCATTCAGGGATTGCAATCGCTCCTGGGCTAGTGCATTCTGTCTGCATTTGATTTAGTTTCATGTGCTCCTAGAATGGAACCTCGTAATTTTCAGCATTAAATTGCATGTTATCTTCTTCAAAACATCTCTATATTGCGTCTAAGATTTGTTGCAAGCAGCATCTCCAGGGTTCTGTGTCCTCTCACAAACTTTTGTACAATATACAGAGTTAGAAAGTGCGGTTATCGGAACAGCTGAGAACATGTTTGAGAGGGCCAATAAGAATAGCAGTGTCCCTAAAACTGTATTCTGTAGGAGACCACTCATATATGCGTCTGTGTATAATCTGGCATTTATGTATAAGATGTGCATGTCATTTAGTACATAAATGTTCGTACATATTAGTGTTTGTGTGTAGGGTGCGTATGTTCAAACCAGGAATATCAAATGGACAATGCCTGAAACGTTTTGTAGTTTTATACTGTATGCATATTCATATATGTATTAGGTTGTTTCACTTGAAATGTCATATTTGAAAGGTAACAATAAAAGTATCAAAACTGTTAGCGAACTGATTTAATTAATCAAAATCTGATCCATGTTAATTTCTGATGTTTAACCAACGTTTCCTGTCATATATTCCATCTTTAAAAAAAAAAAATCATCATTGGCTCTGATAAACTGTCCGAATACTTTAATTACCACTTTTCTTTTTAAGAATGTTTTATTGCTTATGAAAAGCTCAAAATGCTTCAGTGATGATCAGTAGGAGAGCTATCAGGGGAAAAGGGATATTGTTATAAAATCTCATAATTCAGGCTTTGCAACTTTTGGACAGTAGCTTGAAGAGTGGGAGGACGTGCATTGTCGCGGAGTCAAATTAGGCCATCTCTATTGACTAGTCTGGGTTGCTTCTTTCTCAAATTCTCATGCATACAATCAATTTCCTGGCAATACAATGCATATGAATTTTACTATATGCATTTATGAAACTATAGCATACGTTAGCGCTTATTAGCGAATAATATGACAGTTCTGAAGTTATTTGAGAGTGGAATACATTGCAAACGAAGTGTTATTTATTCATTTATTCAGTTTTCTAATACCGAATGTGTATATAGATAGATAGATAGATAGATAGATGGATATATATATATATATATATATATATATAGATAGATAGATAGATAGATAGATAGATAGATAGATAGATAGATAGATAGATATGTAGGTAGGTAGGTAGACATGTAGGTAGGTAGGTAGGTAGAACACGTCAGAGAATGAAGTATTGGATCACTGTACGCATGTATCGAACATGGCCGTCGTTTACTGTTTGAGATATAAAAAGTAAAGACATCGTTATTTATAAGTAGGATGTTATAGCACCCTACTTAGCGTTCTGCTTAATGCAATTGTTCATTAAGGCGAAAATTATGCTCTGTTATTAGTGTTCCATATATATTTAACAAGTGCATGACGTTATCTATTCTGTACTGCTACTGACATGTTTATAGCATATTGAAATATCTACTTTTAAATAGTTCATTAACTCTCTGCGTTTGGCTATTTTAAGTGTTGAATAGTTCATCAGCTCTCGTACGTGGCAGCATTCAACCTTATAGTCACTGCTCTTTCTGGTTAATTAATCGCATCTCCTCTTGTGCTTATCCAAGAATGAAATGATAATTCTATTTGCAGACCTAAACTGACGTAATCATACCTGCCACACTTACAATTTGCATTTCATAACACCTGGAATATGATCCAAGAGTGTGTATGAGTTTTATCCCACAGCAGGTGCATGTTTAAATATTCTGTTAATGATTAGATTTATCTAAATACGGTATTGTTCGCTACACCAAAGTGTTACACCTATTGTCTCTGCAAAATATGGATAACATGAAGGCAGTATTAGTTTATTCTCTCCACCTAAGGCAGTATGTGTTCATATGCATGGTAACGTGTGGGTTTACCATAAATTATTTAAAATTTTATTATAGCAAAGGTTCTTCATATGTTTTCACTTATAATCTAATGATTAGATTTCCTTTAGCTATTTTGGTTTTCTTTTTCGACTTTCGTCTTCATTTCATCACCTCCTACATCATGATCCTTATCATAATCATCATCGTTATGATATTATTTGCTTTTGTTGCTTTTTTGTTTCACCCAGTGGAGGCGAAAATTACAGTGGACATAGAAAAAGTACAAGAGCGTGCCGGGATCTACGCTTTGATAGCAGGCAACGATAATATTGTTGCAACTTAAACATCTGGAAGTCAGAGAGGTGGCCGTAGATTTTGAGACAGTGAAGAACAGTAGAATCTTATTAAAAAGAGAAGTTCCAAGACTGAAATTGAGACTACCAGAAGAAGTAACCAGAAACAAAGAAAAAAAAAACAGTGGGTTACAGAACCCTCTCATTACTAAGAAAATTGAAATGGCAAAAGAGGAAATGTTGGAGGGATGTTTGAATAAGATGAATAGTAATATAGAATTCTAATGTAGAGGTAGGCAGTTTGACACAGTGGAAATGCGCTTCCTTACGTTGGGGATGTTGAACCTGACCTACAGCGGTTCACTTCTAAGTTATCATGGTGGATTTAACAGTAGATTGTATGAATGTTCACCGTAGAGACAAGAAGGTGGCCTGCTCAACGGCTTCAGGTCACCAACAATAGAAGTTAGAGCCGTCAGCAAAACCAGGATTTTCGACACATACGATCAAGCCTCAATTTTCGTCAATTCTAATACCTACTCATCTCTTAATCACCTGGAACATCTCAAGTTCAGATCATATGAAATAACCTGAACCTGAGGTACTGACGATCCTGCAAGACTTGGATGGTAAATTTTCTGTCCTACATGTGAACAATAGTGAAGTTGGCACGTTTAGAATTGTCGTTCTGTAGGCCACTTCAGACGTTTAGATATTCACCTTGGGACGTCTCGCTTTTAGTTCTAGTGTGCAACTGGAACATTACCTTTGACACATACCTGGAGTGAATGGGGCTAGTCGATAGAAGAGAGGGCTGTAAAAGACATACAAGCCTGCTTAGCCTCTTCTAACTTACTGACAGATAACGATCGGATTTTCCGAATGCGCCGATGTGGACATGTGCACACAACATTAGGTCTGCCAGATCGTATCTGGATTGGGTAATCTGTGGGCCTGAAGGTACACATAACCGAATTTGCTCACAATCCAAAGCTATTGGCTTAACAAATCACAAATATGTACTTTCTACGGTTGAACAAAATAGAAACCATAGGTAGGAACCCAGATAGTGCTTGTTGAATGCGTACTTCCAGACGCATCTGCAGTCACAGACCAGTTTAGTAAGTTAGTCCATTGGAAATTGTCGTGTGTATAGGTCAACAACCGATGGTGGGTAACCCCGAAAAGAGCTATTATATTAGAGACAGTGAAGGCACCTGGCTTAGTGCTTAGTGTATTCGGCACACGATCGTAACATCGTGAGTTCAATTCCCGGCGGGGCGTGGTGTGCTTGAGCACTACCCGTCGCCCCAGTTGTTCCAGTTCATTCAGCTGGCCAAAATGAGTAGTACCTGAGTTTCAAAGGGCCAGCCTTGAGTCATTCTGTGTCACGCAGAATCTCCTTGAGAAAAACATTAAGTTTACAAGTGTTCAGCCGCATAAACGTTAATTTAACCTGCTGGCTGTTCCGTTGATAGAATTGAGTGGAATTGCAGTCGTCGTAACCGATAGAGTGACGGCCTTAGAGAGATGTAGGATACAGGGAGACCTAGTTATGTAGGTAGAAAGAGCGCTTACGAGTGGCACAGCGACTGACATGCTGGCGGCCAGATTGGCTCCTGGATCAATACTGCAAAACAATATTATCTGCCTATCAACGAACGGGACATAAAAAGCTTCTGAACATACATACATACACTCCAACATGCATTCAAATGTATATATAGAAACTTGTGTCCGAATGTTATGCAAAAATGGACGTAACATTCTTTACTAATAGGCATGATGAATGAGATGTAATTAAATATCCTATAAATGGCATATATATATATACATATATATACTTATATATATATATATATAT
>NC_068999.1:19347374-19348305 GCF_001194135.2 Octopus bimaculoides | reverse complement strand
TATAAATATATATATGGTAAATTCGAGGAAGTTGTCATCATTAGGGATTATATAATCCAAGATATTCTCCTGGTTCAATCCGTATCATATAAGTGTAAAGTCATTTGTATATGTTTAGGATTATTGAAGCTATTCATATAGAGGGAAAACAAGTATAAGAAAATGGATGATAAATGGATGTAATTACTGATTTCTGTGCATTCTGTAGAACGATGAAGTTGATAAAAAAAAACAAAAAAAACATTACAAATAGATTGGAAGTTGAAAGCTCAAAAGAGTAACGTAAAAAGAACCTACATGTATGTTTCTGTCCAAACAAATAAGGAGGTAGGTGTTTCCAAATATGTTGTTGAATGTCAAAAATTTTCCACATTCATATTATATTATGGTGGGATTTCTTCAGGGTTCAAAAAGAGCTACTTCCCCTTAGGGAACCATTATATCGTTTTGAAGGAAATGTGTAGTGATAGCAGGTTAAAGTTTTAAGATGCGTTTAGAGATTCTATTGATTGATAGGTTTTTAATATTTCTATCTCTTCTTACATTGTGTGTAGCATTTGGTTTTTGATTTAAGGGTGGACATATATTCTTGTCTGCTATCGTTGAAGCTGAGATGTTTGTATTCATGTAATTATTAATATAACTATGTTTGTGCTTATTGCTCCCTATATTTTAGTTAATATCTAATAGTTTTGTTTATATCCAGCTTTTTCTAGTGCAATGTTTTCTATTTCTGTTTTCGCCAAATACATCCTCACTGCAGGAGAGCACATTAAGTCTTGTTTCAATAACTTTTAACGAGACAATTTGTGATAGCCGTTGGATCATTGCTATTTTCATTGATGTATGTAATTTTAATAGTTAGGCTTATGATAAGATGTATATATACTAGAGAGGAGGTTAGAATTTACATATAAAATTATATATATAT
>NC_068999.1:19333561-19346838 GCF_001194135.2 Octopus bimaculoides | reverse complement strand
ATATATATATGTATATATGTATATACATTTTTACAATATCGTATTGATACAAATGTGAGGTTCAAACAACTTGAGCAGGAATACAAAAATTTAAACATCTCTTCCATGTATCTATTAATTACATCAGTTATATATCTAAAGAGCTTTGGATGTTTCGAGGCTGGCTGTCATAGAAAATGTAATAAGAGCACATTTAACACTATAAAACATTTTGTTGACAGGAAAAGAGAACTACGTATGTTAGTTACGCAGTAATTAGTGTCAATAATCATTTATTTCCCTTAAGATAATGTTATTTAACGTACCACATCCCTATCTCAACAGAAACAATTAAGCGGTTCTCAGTAACCGGGATGCAAACGCTTCTCCCGCATAATGCAACGGCAGGAAATCTAAGCCATTTCGACATTAACAAGTGATGCTGGTATTCACACGACAACGTCTTTTCTGTACTCCACGCCCCAACAATGAATAATGTTTTTTTGTAGTATTAACATATTTATCATAATATCAAAGTAAAACTTGTATAGTTGTTGTAATATACACATTTCCCAACTGATATAATCATTGGAACCCCCCTAAGACTTATATTACTATATATTTAGCTCTTTAATATAAGAGGGAGTGCTGAAATGTTCTTGGCCTGGCGGTATCACGAATGTCTCGGTGGGAGGCCCAAACTTCCGAGTTCTTTTACATGGCTTAGAAAAAAAAAAAGGCAACTGCAATAATTATGTGAATCTGAGAGGAGAATATGGGGAATACAATTATAATTAACTGATCCCCATGTATCTTCTTTTACACAAAGCCAGGAACGTTTGAGCAGCCACTGCTACACTCACACACACAGTCAATTCATAGAACCAACAATTAAAAACATAGTAGAAAAAAAAAACAAAAAGAGCTTCAGGATGTGCGCAAGCAATAATTAAATTTGACGTTCAGTGAAAGAAGCGAGTTGTTAACGCCTCGAGCATAGTTCTTCGTCGGAAAGGGGAAAGTTCAAAGAGAAAGTAGCATAAATAAGGTCATACACACACGCACTCATATGTATACATATCTTGAGCAACACACTTTATTATTTCACGTTGCTCCAGCTCACTCAGCAGTAGAAATGATTTGCGAAGTCACTGGTGCCAAGCTGTATCGGCTTTTGCCTATCCTTTGGCTAAAATCATCATGGAGGGAGGAGACTGGTGTGCATGGGTGACTGATGGCCTTCCATGAACAAACTTGCCCGGACTCGTGCCTTTGAGCGTAAATTTCTAGGTGTAATTCCATAGTCATTCAGGATCGAAGTGATTCTTTAACATATATATATATATATATATATATATATATATATATGAGAATGGTCTAAACAGAACAGCAGGCTGTGCGTCCTTGGAAGAGTCACTGAAGAGATCACGAATGTGAGTCGAGAGATTTTCAGACAATTGACATAAGATAAAATAATAACAATAATAAACTAGTGGAAAACGAACATGTGGTGCGTGTGTTTATTTGGCAAGAGTGAAAGTTACTATCCTGAAATGTATATACATACACACATTGAGCACTCAGATAGTTTAAGTAAATTTACATGACTAGTGAATGTAGATGTAAACTGAAGCTAAGAGAGAAGACTTTTCAAACTTTATAGTGAGGGGTGGGGTACATAGGCTACAAAAAATAATGTTTTGTTCAAAATACATAGATCTGGAATTCCTGATGATATAATATAAGATGAAGATGTATGGAAAATAAAATATAGTAGTCATATCCATTTACTGAAATCCAGTATTGAAATGTGAACTTTAAAATGATGATGTTCATAATGATGATATATGTTAACAATGTTGAATGGTACTTTTAAATATATATAAAAAAAAAGAATATATTTTATGTGAATGATAAAATAATATAATCAGTTCCAATTATATAAATAGTAGAAATGTCAGCAACTTAGAAAATGTTGGATTACAATGCATGCAGTTATTCCATTTGCTGCAGTAGAGAAATTCTAAATAAAAAAGAAAGAAATGCGGCCACAGGCTATGTATTTCTGCATTTTGTAATTTTGACTTGACAACTGCATTTCTGTTCAGTGTTGTAGTGACATGACGGAGAAAGTAACGAAGAAGATACATACAACCTTGAGAGTCTAGTAAATGGAATATTCTACATTGTGATATACCAAAAATATCTCTTACGTTAATGGAATATTTTAACATGATGACAGTTGAACAAGAGATAAGAGGTTAACTGTCAGGATTATGTTTGCGTCCGTTTAAATTGAAGAAAGAGTATCGCATAATTGCAATTAGTTTCTCAGTATCATAATTTCCTACATTTACATAAGTGATAGACGAATTCTAGACATCAATGTTTAATTATAAATCGAAAGTTTTTTCGCATTTTAGAACAATGAGCCTCCATACGTTCTGGACACACAGACACAAATGGACAAACACATACGCACACTAACACACTCTTATACGCATATGTACATATCCACGTGTGAGTGAAAAACTTGCGTAAATCAGGTGACTCCTAGGCTTTTACAAATTTAAGCTGTGTGTAGTGTTTCCATTGAATAAATCGAGTAAAAGACTCGACTTGTGTAAACATACTTGTAATTTCGAAACGTTATATCAAAGAATATTAGAGTAAATATGTGCCTTGTGTTTATGCAAGAGATTTTGTACAAACATTTAGAATTCCCATCTAAATATTATTAAAAATTTACTCTATAGCAATGATTAATTATTATTTAATATATATATATGTGTGATTTTTAGCGAAATGTCGACGAGGAAGGCAAGATTCGTCATGTTGAAAGGGGCTACGCTGAGTAGGCTTTTCTATGTAAGAGGAAAGAAACTGTTTGAAGGTATCTCCGGTACCTTAAAGACAACAGATTATTCGGCTTCATTTTGTGTACGGATTGTTTCCCTATCGCCGTCAGTGAATTGCTACGACTTTGGAGTTTTGGAGTTTGTGTTTATTTAGTGATTAGTTCTTTTTTTCGATTTCAATATTGGTATCGTTTTTTTTTTCTTTTTTTTTCTTTTTTGCATATAAAGATAGATCAATGTGAAACACACATCTTCGGTTATATTTCGTCCTTTGATATTGTCCTCCATATCCAGTGCCATTTTTGTCCAATGAAATGACCTATTATTATTATTATTATTATTATTATTATTATTATTATTATCATCACCATCATCATCATCATCATCATCATCCTGCGATGGCCGACTTGCTTTTCCTTTTTTTCAGGGTCGAATGAGAAAAGTACCACTCCATTACTGGAATCGATGTTATCGACTACCCTCCTCTCCTAATATCTATGGCCTCGTGCGAATAATAGAAATAGAAAATATTATTATTATTATTATTATTATTATTATTATTATTATTATTATTAACATTATTATTACGGTGAGGTGGAAGAATCGTTAACATTCGCAACAAAATACTTAGCGGCGGTTGGTTTTGTCTTTACATTCTGTTTTCAAATGCTTCAAAGGTCGACACTGCTTTTCACCTTTTCGGTGTACCAGTCAAGTTTAGGATGCAATCGATCCCAAATTACCAGACTTGTACCTAAAATAGAGAAAGATATTCGTCAGCTGTCATCTGAGAAATACAAGCTTGATATCCGCGCTCTCTACAAAAAAAAACAAAAAAACCGGTATAAATCAGGGGAAACTGTTGCAATTGAATTTGAAATTAGTGTCATAGTGGAAGTCGTATTGCTTGCCACCAACTGGTTAGCTTAGTTTCGTACGTTTCTCGCCAATTTTGTGGAGATATCGATTTTTTTTTTTTTCTGTAATGGAAATTTCGTTTTCTCCCTCCATGAAAAAAATCAGTAAACATGTTGAAACTCGTTAATGAGAGAAAGAACGAAATCGATGAACGATACCAGAAGGACGCGAAAGACTGTAACAGAGGGACGTGCGTGAGTTGGACGCGTTAATTTGATGATGAGAAAACAGATGAAATCATAAAGTACAGCAACAGCAGATTTGAAGAGAGAGAGAAAATGGAATATTTTAACAAATGAAATCTTGAAGCTAATACCACCAGCAATAAATACGACATGAAGAGCAACAAATTTAAAGAGGAAATGAAAATGAAAAATTCAAACAAAGAAATTATCGAAGCGACCATTTATCAACAAGAACAACAACAGCAACAGTAATGTTGACAACAAGGAGATTCCAAGACAAACAGTATTAGTAACATTTTAACAAAGCCAGCAATAAAACAATCACTGTCACAAAATGAACAAGAAAACCAACGACACATCAATGTTTTCTCTCGTTGCACCTCAAAAGGTGAGGCAGGATCGATCCATTTTCGACAATGTTTGATAGATTCTGGTGGGCAGACATTAAACCTGAACTGCTATAATGAAACTCTTTCTTTTAGATTTAGATCTGGAGGCAGATGGTTCATACTGGCATCAACAAACAGGTTCATTTGTCCATGCAAATCTATGCCATTTTTTAATTCTATTTCGCAACTATTTCATTTTACTTGTGTTTTTATTTGAGTTTTCCTAACACACGAGATTTAATTTCTTTCAGCTGCTCTTGACACGATGTCCCGTTGCTTTAATGCGTTGCTTCTTCTACTATCGAGTACATATTTTCGGTACTTTCATATTTGCAGATAAGTTTAAGCTTACACGCATCAATGTCCATTAGATAGGTGTAAAAACCTATACTTGCAAACTTTAAAGATAATTGCAGCTATATCAGTCCACGTCCTCCATCCATTCGCGTCTACTCTATCGACATCTACTTTGCTTACTTTATCAGTTTTACTGATAACACTGAAGGACAGTTTTCTAATGTTAAAGCTATTGATCCCTCATGTATAACAAAGGTTTTGATTGCATCGGTCCGGTCCTATTCCTCTTATTAGGTTGACACTTTAGAATAATTATTATTTTCTGATAATATTCTTTCCTAAAGTTTTCATGCGTTCGTGTGTACTGGAGGCTATCCCGTTCACATACACCTCAATACTTGTAATTGCTTTCAAGATCTAATTCTTTGTTGATGGCCAACGTTTCTGCTTGTAAGTTGTTCATTTGCAACAGACTTTACTTGGGAGAATGTGGATTTAGCACCGTTGTCTCTGCTGAACTCCATTCCATTATATACACTGAACTATTTTACTACCGGTAAAAGTGGTTTCATTTCTTCATCTTTTGTGAGAAGCTTTAGACAACTCTGGAAAGGAGCTTATTAATTCGTTTGTTGTATACTCTGCATCAATGTTTTGTATTGTTCAGCAACTTACTTAGGGAAAATTTGAGCCAATCAAATGGGTAGTGGTGAAGGAGATCCACTTTAAAGCGCAGCAAATTACGCTATCACCAGCGTTCACCGACATTGATGAAAAGACGCTATTTTGAACTGTACTAGCGACGTTTACTGCCTTTTCATTCACCGTGGAATAGTTTATTATCCATCATGACAACTGTAGACGTATTCTTTAATGATGGACGTTATCATTTTACAAAGAGTTGTAAATCATTTAATTAATCTTGTTTTCAGGTTTAATAATTGAGTTTACCACAGATGAATTATCCGTACTGTTTTGGTTTAGATAATTCGTGATTTTGTTTTATGCTGCTTCTCCGATTTCCCATATTAATTTTATCTCATATTTTTTGTTCAACTTCTTTGATTTGCATACATTTTTTTGCGGTTGATGTTCTTGAGTGTTTAAATATCAGAGCTATTTATCGTATTTCATTTCTAATTCTTCTTCTCCGTTCTAGTTTAGTGTTTATTTGTTGAGTCTTTCTCTTCGCTTGCATTCTACACGGTTCAGTGGTGATTGATGCTGCAGTATGAAGTAGCTTATTCAGGGAGGTAAACACTGCTTCATGTTCACTCAAAATGGTTGTTATAGCTGCATTTATCTTACTTGTTTAACTAACGAATTATCTTGAGATGTGAATCTGGAAAAGATCATTGCGATCTCTACGCTCCATGAAAGAAAGACTGTAGTTGCGACATCTCCGGCGTTTCTTTAAATGTGAACAGGTGTGAATTCGGTTTGCGAGGTAGGATTTTCCGTACCTCGTCTCATTGGTGGAGCTATAATCCTGCATGAAGTGCATACCTAGGAAGAGAACTTGGCACTTGGAGTTTCGGCAAGCGGTCATAGCTCTAAGCCAGTCGGGCAATACAGCATGTGGAGGATCTATATTGGAGTATAGTGACGGGCAAGTGCATGATGTCCTGGGAGAATAACTACGCATCGGGAGTGCTCCAATAGATAGTACTTTCCAGCGAAATTTTGGGCAGTGGCATATGAATTCCAGAAATCCCTAGCCTGGTATTGCTATTAGCAATCTCTGCCGGTTTGAGACAGGTACGGAAGTACTGTCAGACGGACCTGCCTGAATTATTAGCAGGGTGATGGTATCATTTTGCATGCACTCGTCCATTGTCCGGGCATTGCTAACCTGTTGTACTTTGCCGAATAGCTGTTGTCGTGTGCAGGACAGATCCGGGTATCGGCTGACTCCATCATGACGATCACCCATCCACATCCTTTTGGCCGTGAAGCGCAGGCAGTTTTCTTCTGTCTGTTGGCTCTAGAGAGAGAAGTTTATAATGAACGAGATCGAAAGGTCTGAAAACAGAAACCTTCCTCTTCGGCCAAGCTATGATGTTCCACGCTACATCTGCTCGTGATCAGACTCGCACATATCGTCAGTCACCAAGGGACATGCTCAACTGGTTGTGGTCAAACAACTGACAAGCACATGTATTATTATTATTATTATTATTATTATTATTATTATTATTATTATTATTATTACTATTATTTTTATTATTATTAGATTTAGTGTTATTATTTACCATTTAATCTGCATGTTTGTTACAATCGCTTGTGAACACACCCATCATCATTGGACAAGTGAATGATAAGTGATGACTGAAAACCTTGGGAATTGAAGTGCCATGGGCAGTAGCTAAATATATTCATATAATACAGCATAGATATTTAAATTGATAGGGTTTTTCTAAAGATGTGGGCAGTACTTGTTAGCACAATCTTTTGAATTTCTCTGATACATGGTTCTCCTGGGATGTTGTCAAGATGTTTCAGACATCCATTTTTATCATAACATTTTTATCATTACAATAACAGGAACAGTTCTTTAAGATTCAGCATATTTTGTATTTCAGTATTCATGTCCTTTTATGTACTTAATTTGACAAATTCCTTTACAGATATAATTTTATTAGTGGGAACGCTTATATCTATTAGCCGACAAGTATTTTCTTCCATGTCTTTAATAATTGTCTGGTCGATCATCCTGGGATCGTTCTGTGTTGACTGGAAAACCCCAGAGGATGGCGATATTTATACCTTCAGCGACCGACTCAAGATGATGATCATACCAGTAAGGGGGAGTGCCGATTTTGTAGTGTTTATATATTTTCTAATGTAAATAATGGCCTACTCTATCATGGAGATTTTGTCTTCGTTTGGTGCTAGCAAAGGACATTCCGAAACGACATGGTTTATTGTTTCATCAAATGTGACGCAGAAACTACATTTATGGTCAGAACCATTTGGAAGAATTTTAGCCTGGTCGTTTCTGGTAAGCACGCTTTTGTCTTGTGCCGCGAATATGAAACCTTTAGTCTTTGCTTTTAGTCCTCAAATTCTCAGCCACTGGTAGGTTGTTGTTTGGTTCACACCAGTATTCGACTTCAAAGAATATACTGTCGATACAGGGGCATCTGGCTCCACCACTCCTCATTTTGATATTATTAGTGTTGCTTTTGCTATTATGGTTGTTGTTGATGTTATTATTATTGAAGACTTGGCATAATATTCAATATTGTAATGCTGTAGATTGAAGATATTCTGAGTGCCGTAGGTTTTCACTTGTCTGTCAAGACACAAGGACCTCAGAAAGACAGTTTTTACGCAATAATCATGCAGTTCCCAGTAAATACATCAAATTGGAGGGTATTTCCAAAGTCTCCAAATCTTTCTTCATCTTGGGTGGTATTGAACCCAATGCTCCGATGACAAGAAGGACAACCATAAAGGTTGACTCTCGAAGCTGTCAGGTTTTGAGATTTTGGTTATCTTAATTCTCAGGTTTACATATTTGTCAATCCTTTTCCTTTCCTTCGTGATGTGATGACCTGGAACTGCTACTTTAATTGCTAGGCACTCTTGTTTGTCTCTCCTAAAGTTTACTATATCCGGACTTCAGTGTTCTAACATCTTCTGTGTCTTCTGAAGTCAAAACTTCAGAAGGTATTTGCCTTTCAGTGCTGCTGTTTTTGCTTATGTTGTTGAGGATCTTGTTGATGTTGTAAAATAACAGTCTCAATATTATCATATTTGACCTAGATTATTTTAGTTTCATTCGCTTGGTGACAACTCAGTTAACTAGAGTACACTACAGATCTGTATTCACATGCATAGTTTGGAAATTGTTATCTTACCTGATAATTTAAAACCATATTATTAGGGCAACACTCAGACACACATTGCACACATTCTCATTAATGTAAATATTGTTCTTTTATTACACATAATGATCAACGTTGTTTTGAATCTAATTCATTTTAATGGAAAATGTCAGTTGAAAAAATAACTGTGCCCAAAATAGTAATTATATAAGTATTAAAGTGTATATATGTATACATACATATATACACACATACATATACGTACGTAAAGATGGGAGTGGCTACTGTATACATATATGTATATGCATATATATATATATATAGATACACATATGTGAGCCCGTGTATGTGTGTTTGTGTGTATGTGTTTACACACAAACACGTGCACACACACATGTATACGCAATTTGTATATACATTAATTTTGCCTATATACATGTTTCCCTTTTTCTACAATTACTCTTCAGTTCGGATGTATATGAAAATCACAACCATTACGAAAGGAAATGCATTATATGTGCAAAAATATTACGATACATTTTGTGAAATATTTTAGATTGAAAGGAAATATTTTCTTCGTTGGAACAACAAAAACAGCCTAGCGGCATTGTGACTCGTGTTTGTTCTTTCCTTTCAATAATTTTCCTGCAATTCTATTTAAAACCAGCAAATTCCTTCTTTGATTTTCGATATAATTTTTTCTACAATTCTCCGTTTATTTTTTCTTTATGTTAAAGAGATATTTTTGTACAATCTCTCATCCTCTTCACAACTCTATGAAGGAAAAGCTTTTAACACATATTTTTTTCTATTTTCTGGCCTTTCTGTTCTGGTTACCCAATTTCATTTAACTTCAGTTTTACACAAAGACACACATACCTAAATATAGGTTTTTGATAGTTTGGCGTATTTTACGATTCTAGTAACAACTAAAATAGATTAATGTCTGGAAACATTATTAAAACGAAAAAGATACCGAAAAAAAAAACTTTCAATAACCAATGTTGAGTCAGTAATTTATATGTTTATGGTTTCGTGTTCATTTAATTTATCTGCGTAATTTAAGCTAAAGTAATCAATTTGTTTAAAACATCTCTTCATTTATACACAGTTCAAAGAAATGTATGAGAGCGACATTTATAGCATTTTGATATACGTTTAATTACCAACGATGAATGATAGCTTTGAGATTTATTAGAACATTGGCAGCATTTTAGTTAGAAACATGCTGTCACTTGATCTCTTGATCTTTGGCCAAATATTTAGATTCAGAGACACTGAATTGAGTGGAGCGTAAGAGGTACACACACAGACGCACACACACACACACACTTATAAGTACATATGAGTGTGTGCGTGTGTATGCATATATATATGGTGTGTGTCTGTGTGTGTGTGTGTGTGTGTGTGTGTGTGTGCACAGTTGCGGCGCAAATATGGCTGAGTGGTCTTTACCGGTGAATTTAGAGGTCCACATTTTGTATCATCAGCCATTCTACGTTCACTTATGTGGTGTTGTTTCTACACTATTTGATAGACTTACCGGTGTTGGTATAGAAACCACCTACTATAAAAATTATGATGAAAAGAACACTTAATTTAAACCATTCTGTAAACTACGCACGTTTCATCATTATAGCTATTTCACTCTTCTGCAGTAGGTGAATCGCCATTTGAATGCAATACCAGAACGTGGTTTTACATTTTGGTAATTAGAACAGCATGCGTGTATGAATGCCTGTATATATGTATGTATGTATGTAAGGTGTGTGTGAGTGTGTGTGTGTGTGAGTGAGTGTGAAAGCCCATGGCTATCATTGATAGGTTGAAATAACACCGAAATCACGTAAACTGGTTGTCCGAACTGCGGAAATAGTAGTGATTATCTGCCGTTGGCTATAGCCACCGTGTACTTATATGTGCAAGGTAAGGACTTGATAAATTTTCTCTCGTGGTGAATATTGCAGTATTTGTGTGTTCCAGCGCAACATCCACCTTTAAATAGTTTCCTTCTTCCAGATCCACTCACGAGACTTTGGTCGGCCCGAGGCTATAGTAAAAAGCATTTGTCCAAGGTGATACGCAGTGGCACTCATTCCAGAATCATGTGGTTAGAGGTAAGCTCCTTTATTTCATATAGATTTGCCATACAGGTATTAACGAGAGGGAACAAACAAGGACAGACAAACTTAAAAGGTGAAGAAGCTTTTACGTTTTAAAAATGTCAAATCAATCGGATGAGAAAATGAATCGAGGAAATATGCAATAACAATTTAAAATTTAGTATAATTCATTACGTTTCGCAATGAGGAGCGTTGAGAGGAAGGTACCCGGCCATCTGGGTAGAACGTTTACTTTTTAACCCGACCTCACTTACCAGCTTGCTCACTACAGGCTTCCATATTTTCACAAACATATCTCGTGACAACCACATCTTCTCCAGCCAGATCTTACTACCGAGGTGGGAACTAAAAACGTTAACCAACCACTGGCCAGAGACAAAGGTACTTGTCTCTATACGTTTCACACGCGTCTTCTATACTGTTTCAGTTTGGCTACTACGCAGATAAAACAAACCTTCCTTTCCCTGTTATGGAAGGGAGGTGGTACACTCTCGATGATAGACTCAGCTGATAGCTGAACACTTCCCATCACTGACAACAATTGTTCGACAAAAGCTAAGCTATTAGTCCTGATAGGTTAAGTGCAGTCACAACTTAAAAGTAGAAGTTCTACTTTCCCTTCACGGGCAACGTTGGGGCTGACCTCATCACACGTGAGGCAGCCCCTCCGTTTCCTTCTCCAAATACTTCGGGAGTTTCCCAATTCTTCCGATGGCCGTCGTGTCTTTCCTTCAACTGCTGGAATAACGTTTCTTCTATCCAAGCAACCTCTTTGGAAAGTCTTTGTGCTTCGAGAAAAGCTTGGCGGTGTGGTGGTTCACAATTATTTCGTCTGTGTCAAATTCCACCAACACCATAATGTCACAGTCATCTTTTTCTTTTTTACCGGGGACAAAGGGTGGGTATTTTTTGTAATTGGCTGTTCTCGTTTGTTTTTGTGGGGGAAATGGATGGGGACGTTGTATGAGTTCGTTTACGAACTACTGCGCACTCCCCCTCGATCACTTCCATGGTCTCGTCCGAGGGAGCTATATTTTTCCATCAGGCACCAACAAGGCGGTGGGTATTTGTACTTGTGTCGGGGTTTGTGTATGCAGGGTTTGGGTTTTTTGTGGTGGTATGTGTAGGAGCCGGCATCGCATTTGGGTGAGTGGGATTTTTTTACTTGTGTGGGGTCTGGTATATGCGTAGATTTGTAGACTGCACCATTTCTTCCATCGTTTGTTTTTCTTTGTTTTTCGTCGTTTGACTTTGAATATGACCTCAACACTACCGTCCCTTCCTCCAAGTCTTTTAACCACTTTTTGATTTCGTTTTTTTTCTGCCATATTTTGGAAGAAGAAAAGTTCACGCAAAAAAGTCCAAAAATTAAACCACTAAAAAGGAAGGAAGAAGGAAAGAAAACAGTCCAAACACAGCGACTTCGGTTGATTTGTTCGACTAAAGGCGGTGCTGCAGCATGGCCGCAATTCCCGGTCAACTGGTATAGTAACAAGAACACATCTTCACAAATTTCACAAACAAATTGATACAAAAATTGGTAAAACAAATTTCACAATTTTTGGAGGTGGGACACGCCCCCAAAGTACTGCATACAATCTTCCGGCCACCAGTACTCCAGGCCAACCAAATAGTAGCAAGAACACAGTAACAGGAACACAAAAGCAAAGTTCACAATTTTTGGAGGAGGGACACGCCCCAAAAACAACACACTTCTCACCGCTAAATGAACTACTTATGCCCAACTGCAGACAGACAAATGCCTGGAATCCAGTGAGGATTTCTTACTTGAAAAGAAAACATAAACACCAAACAACAAAACCCCACTGAATCCCCCAAACAAAAGTCTTACGTTGCAGTTGAGCTTCACTAGTTCAATAATACACGAAGGTCCACACCATCGTCTTCACTCCTCTCTGTGTAAACAAACACTGACACACCCATGCGTGGAAGCAAGCTTCTTACCACACAGCCCGCGCGTAAGTATACTTTTATTCATTATTTTCGATAAATCATTTACAAATTCTGACTGCTGTATACCACTATGTTGTTAGAGGAAAAAAAAAAAAACACGAGAAAAACTATACAGAAGAAATATAGAAAAAAAAAGCGAAGAAATTGTAAATAATGACAAAAATAGGAAATAATATCAAAAGTAAAAGAAGGTAAAGAAATATAGAATAAGAATCTAGATTCTGGAGTTGGTTATTGATAGGTTGGTAACTAAATATCACTCTAAATTTCATCGAAGTATATATTTTCAGACTAATGCGATGCTAGTGGGTACTTAACCTTCATAAGCGCTAAATTTAGTACAACATGAAACAATATACTAGAGGCAGTAATAAAATGATAAACTAAATAAAAGGTGATGAGACATCAAAGTACAATGATACAACCACAGATTTATTAACGTCTGAACGAAAATATCAGAACAAAACTATATACTTAATGCAGAGAAAAACACAGAAATACATAGAAACGCATAGCTATATATAGACTCACATATACATATAATAACTGTATATGAGTATATGGTTATACATGAATCTCCCTGAGAACTACGTTAAAGGTATACGTGTCTGTGGAGAGCTCAGCCACTTGCATGTTAATTTCACGAGCAAGCTGTTTCGTTGATCGGATAAACTGGAAGCCTCATATACATGTATATATTAGAATATATATATATATATATATA
>NC_068999.1:19326197-19331197 GCF_001194135.2 Octopus bimaculoides | reverse complement strand
TTGTTTTAGAATAATAATGAATTAATGGAATTAATCTGTATTTGAAATTACTAATTTTATTAATGTCATAATTACTTGCAATTAGCTTTTAGACAATATCATATGTACAGGAATAATGATGTTTTCCTATATGTGTTTGCAGTCGCATTTTATCGTACTTAGGATAAACATTGATATAAATGCGTAGGATAAATATGTATAAGCAGTTAAACGGTTAATGTAGTGGTAAGAAACTCTTAAGAGAACTGAATAACAGGAATACTCAACAGAACAAACATCCCTACGGTGAGTGTTTCGCCTCTTAACTATTTAGATTCTATGAGGCTTGGGTGGCATCCAGCTCATAATTGATAGTTGCCCGTCTGCTGACACTTTTTAGCCACTATGATATAGATGACTTGTGCATTGAGACCCGTTAGAGATTTGATCTAGGCGTTACTCATCTTTGGTAACTCAGCTTTGAAACTTATACTTACAGAAGAAATAATATTGGTTACCATGTCAGTGGGGAAACGTCAACGTTTTAAGAATGACTTACATGGAGTTATTTCCCGTTGGAGTTGCTCTCGTTTCTACTCGACCAGATCTTGCTGGAACACCTCTCCGTTGTCTTTGATATTGTCTTTAGAAATGTGGTTCTATTCTTCCCTGAGCCAGAGATTTGTTTCATTCGATTATAATTAGATTTCTACAGAAAGTGTCTAGCTTCAACCTCTATGGTGAGAACATAGACTCGGGAATATTAGTTACTCCACGAAAAGTATATTTATTATATCAATATTGATATTGTTATCGTTTGTCTGTTTTATATAATGAAAGTAATATATATTTAATAATACAATTCCAAACTATAATTATGATAATATTGTCTTCGTATTCAGTAATAATTAAAAGAACAAGAAAACGTATACAGGCATTAAGTTATAATCACAAACATTTTCTTTAATAGATTTTCATCTACTTTTCAGATTTCAAATATTTTATATGCAAAGAAATGACAGCACTTACTGGTACGTTATTATGTTTTGCTCTAATATATAATATCTCATTTGTAAAATGTGTCAAACCGCAGATAAATGGCTTTCTGTTTACGTACTTTCGGCACATGCTTTATATTCTTATGATGCATTGTAAAAATATGTTACGTGGGTAGCTTCTCTTGAACTTTCTATAACAAGTAACTACAAAGACATCCGCATTTAAATTCTTTAATATATTGACATCCCAAGACAATATATAACCGTTGCCAGTTGAGAAATATTTAGTTTTAATAGAAGTACATTCACTACTCTTATATTTATCATACACCATGGTCCAGGATTTTGATGGGCCATGGATTTAGATGGCAAACGCTTTTATTTTTCATTCTCTTCGAAGTTTTATTCCTAATAGTGCTTTGGAAGTAATGTCTCTTATGTGTTAAAATATACACTGCGTTTATATGTATAATAATATATAGTCTATTGATTAAATTTTTACTTTTTTAAACGCTAGGCCACTGGCAGTAGAAATTTCTAATATTTCTTATTACCCTTGAAATTATTAATATATATATATATATATATATATATATGGAAATATTTTTTGAGATATTCGTAGTCATTTTGAACCTGCATTTGAGCGTGTGTGTGTGTGAATTTTTAAACAAAGCCTATATTAAATTTGTGGACCCTTGATTAGAGATGGAGAGAAGAAAGCAGTAGAAAGATAAACAGGTGTTTTCTGGATTGATTAATTTGATGGTAGGTCAAAAGAGCTCAAGCTTTCTATCACTTGCAATAAATTGATGCTTTTAGTCATTAAATAGCTGACATGGTTCTTTCGTCTTCCTTTCATTGTTTACATATTATAAAATAAGACAGCGAAAAGTTGCTTTTAGCTGTAGATTTCTCCAATTGTTTGGAAAGACTTTCAAACGAGCGTATGTGTTTATGTGTGTGTGTGTATGTCTATGTGTATATATGTGTTTGTTTGTCTGAGAGTTTATATCAGAAAGAGTGTTGACGTTTGAAAATTAACTTTTCATTAGTAACAGAAATAAAATTTGAAATAATCAGCATTTATTGGTTTGCTTGAACTGAAAAATTAATTTTGTTAATAAAAAGTTCTCATGTTTGTATAAATTTCCTTTTTATATGCTTTATAAATATTGCTTCATAAATTGTATTTCTATTTTACCCTTTGCAATCGTTCAGTCATTTATAGGACGGAATGCCCTTGAATCTGTTGTATAATTCTACGTTTCCTTCTTAGGATCTTACACTTTCCCACTACCTCAATATGTAGCCTACGGAAATTTACACGTTGACCAAGGGAAGTTCCAGTCACAAACATAGGCACACACATTTAAAACCTTCTCAAACAATATGAGGGTGTATTTAAAACACTTTGGTTCACTTTCATTCTCCAAAAGTCAACCACTGAACAGAAGACCAAAATCCCTGCCAGCCATTTAATGACCAAAAGCAAAAGAATCACCGCAATTGATAGAAATTATTGCAAATGACAGAAAGCGTGACCTCTTTTGACCTTTCATCAAATAAACCCCTCCACAAAACACATATTCTTTGTTTTATTTTCCTTCCCTCTCGAACCAAACTTCTAAAATTCTCATATATGCTCTGTTTAAGAAGTCACCACACACGCAAAAATATAGGCACACAAGCAAACATATAAGGATATAAAAGACCCAAGGAAACAAATCGAACTACTGAACCTTTTCAAGGTACACGCATATACAGACAAAAATGAGAAAAAACATTTTTGCGCAGCGACAATTCATGACGTATCCTTGTAGTGGATGAACGGGCTCAATGAATAGGATTTATTCAAATTCTGATTACTTTCTTCTCTTATCAATATATAAAAATGTGTACAACGCTACATACAATATGTACGTATTTAGATTGGTGATCAAGACGTCAAAATGAATACATTGAATCTAATTCACTACTGATAGACACCATGAATTCGGAGGGAATCCTCACAGAACTATGTTTAACATAATTATCTAAAAGGTCAACGTTCATCTCTCAAAACTCAACATAATATTCATCAATATACGTTTGTGAATGATATCAATATACAAAAAGCTCTCCTTAAATATAATCCAGCGATAAGAGCTAGAGATACGCACACTTTCAATGCACTAAACCTAACTCAAAATTCAATATACAAGAAGCTAACAAAAATGGATATACAGAAACAAGCTCAATAGAGCCCGCAAACATGAATATTGGAAAATCAGTAGATATGATACAATAGCCTACAATCTTTCAATCTTTTTGCTTCAAATGTTCACGCATCTATATGACACGCTTATAGCAATAGTTTACCCCACCATACACTTTATACATAAACGTTTATGTGAATACATAACATTGTATATATGCTGCAGTTTCGGGACATATTGCCGCTGCAAGATTCAACGTCGTATACCGATGCACTGTTCACAACATGGTAAATAACTCCTCTAGCTACTACATCGGTTCTAGAACTATTTAAAAAAAAAGATATTACGCACAATTAAACTCATTTAGATATAAGGATAATAGTAATTCCACATTACTAGCCAGCGTGATACACAATCAAATTAGTAGAAAATACAGTATAAACATTCCTAGGCTATAATAGACTCAGGTACTCCATACCAGGGACAGCACACTAGTTGTAGACTTTGCTTAAAAGAAGCTCTCGAAATTCTCACCAACAACTCATTACAATTGCTTAATAAATACAACGAGCCCTTCACTACGTGTAAACACAAATTCTTCCGCACTTTCAAATTTCCATACATCTAAATATAAGCTCATTCCCCAATTATTCCACTCACATACAAGCCCCTGTGATTAGTAATGCATTCCCCTTCTATATCTCTATAACTCTTATTTCTACCTTATAGCTATCGACCGTACCTCATCATAATATGAGATAAATATTAATTCTTTAATTTATCCTTAATTAATTTTAAACCTGAGCCCAATAAATCCCCTACTATAAACTCCTAACTATAACTCCTACTGATACATAACTTAACATTTAACTAACTCTTCCTTTCTCCACTACTTACGCACACACAACCTCATTGCTAAAAATAACTCTTCAGCCACTGACCTTACCCGGATGAACACAGACAATTACTACCAAATTTCTTCCCCAACAACTTTAGACTTTGAGACTACCAGATATCTACTACTCTATTTAAATTCCTTTCATTTCGCTCTATTTTTTCTGCCCTATCTTTCTCTTCATGCTCATCGTCTGTCTTATCGTCTCTGCTACCTCGTGCTCAGTTTAGAGACCATACACATGACTTTATCCTATAGCCAGTTCTTAAAATCCTCCACTATCTCACTCTATGTACCTCTCTTTCTATATGTTTTCTTTTCTTTACCTTTACCATTTAATAGTCACCTCCGTTACTATTCTGTTACTGGATGTCGATATGTTTGCGTCTTTTTCTTGCTATGTCCACTTTATCAGGGATTTAACCCACATGCACCTAGAGACTTACGCTCATGGATATACGCAGGTTTGCACCTAAGGACCCCTGCTCTGGTTTCTATAACTTTGGAAAATTGAACTATGAACTTTTTTGGCTTCTTTTTACTTCTCTTTTTCTATCTCCTTATTCTTTTATTCCCTTCCTCTATTGTGATCTTATTGATATATACCATTGACATTTTCCATATTTTTTACCCTATTTGTCTCTGGTTACAAAATAGCCCATACTCGGAGGTATCCCAGAAACATACGTAAGACTTTGTATCTCTTCCTACAATAATATTGTATATGACTTGAGATATTTGCCTTGCCTTAATGTTTGACTTCCTGTTTAACTATTATATATCCACTACATCAGAAATCTGCTATGGATCCATAAGAACCCTCTCGACTATAACCTTGGGGCACCAGTAATCCGTTACAGCACTTACCTAGCGTACCTAATCGGTTAGAACACCTGTGAAATAAACTCCCCATATGTTGTATATATATGTATA
>NC_068999.1:19323723-19325865 GCF_001194135.2 Octopus bimaculoides | reverse complement strand
GAATATATAATATATAATATAAAAATGGATGGTACAATGAAATGAAGTATTGAATGTCTTATTGAATATATGGAATAGTGAGTGTTCGATATAAAGGATTAAATATATAAAGGCGAATACGTATTTTCTATACCTTGTGGTATTTCATCAAGGCCGGTATGACAGACTATAACAATCTGTTTTATCACTTTTTCTTTTCCCCAACCCATTCTCACTGTAGCCTGATTCTCATTCATCTGTTTGTCTTACATATCTTTGTAACGTTGCCATCTCCCCACACTTTCTTACGCATATCTACATCCAGTTATATAGAAAACCATTTAGCAATTCATTCGACCCATTCGTGTAGATTTGGTCAGCAGAATAGATTCTTGTATTTAGATGTGAAAATATTTATGTATATTCGATTTAAAAGTTCTCTATATGACGTAAACCAGTTAAAAGACTGTTAATTAGCGTCAGCATATTACACTTATATATAATGATATAGATAAACCCGTTATCTTAACGCACATTAATCTCTTCGTCTAAGTTATTATATGCTGGCAGTTATTTATGTGTCCTAATTGGATGGCAAACGTCACATCTCGTATTATTAGATGGACTCAACGATTGTACAAAATGTTCACACTTTATTATAAGTAAAATGCTTCGCTAGTGTGTGCGTACGTGTGTGTGCGCGTGCGTGTGTGCGTGCGTCTGTACGTGCGTTTGGGTGTGTGTATGCATGTTTGTACGTGCACATGTGTGTGTTTGCATGTGTGCGTGTGTATATGTGCGTGTGTGCATGAGATAGAGTGTGGTGTCAAAGTGACATATGAAAAATGTACAATACATATGTAATATATACTTATTATTTCAACAACAATTTTTTACAGGTGTTATTATAGTAGATTTTAGATCCTGATCACCTGTGCTTACCTAACCTGGGATCATTTTACATCTATGAATATATATGTGCATCTATTCGATTAAATTTTAATCATGTCGAAGTTTTAGGGTTTACATTTTACAATTTTAAAATATTGTGAGTATTTCGTCACTATCTGTGACCCCGAACATATTAAACTAAAAACCGGTGAACTAGAGGATGTAGCCGAGTTTACGTATTTAGGTAGTAAGATGACGTTCTCAGGCGGTACCGACCAAGATATTAAGACGAGAATAAGTAAGGCAAGGACAGCTTTCCACCTGTTAAAAAAGGTATGGAGCGCAAGTGTAATTTCAGTAAAGAACAAAATAAGAATTTTTAACACTAACGTAAAAGCGGTGTTATTGCATGGGGCTGAGACATGGCGAACAACAGTTAAGTCAAATAAGCAAATGCAATCATTCATCAACTAGAGAAAGGGGGACATTCATGGCAGAGTATAAGTACAGAAGCGAAAAATTATGCTACATGGAATTCAATTATAAGTGGCATATACCCCGCGTTGGAGGGTTCAAGGCAAGAAAAAAATAACGGAAAAGAAAATTTGTGACCCGACAATGACTTACATATTTATTCACATTTCGGATAATCCCTGTTTGCACACACACACACACACACACAGAGACACACACGCACATACATATACACACACACACACACATACACTCCTATATATATGTATATATATATATATATATATATATTATATATATAAATCAAAACCAAAAATTAAATCAAAAATCAAATCGCAAACAAATGGAAATTGTAGTTGTGGCCTATGCCAATGCCGAATGACTGGCTCACTGTGCCAGCGACACGTAATAAGCATCCAGCACACTATCAAAGTGGTTGGCGTTAGGAAGGGCATCAAGCTGTAGAAGCATTGCCAGATCAGATTGGAGCCTGGTGATAAATGCATGCATGCATAGGCACACACACAGACGCACTTACTCGCACACATGCGCACAAACAAACAAAAACAAACGCAGTGTAAATAACGACAGAGTCAAGAGTATGGAAAAGGTTGCAAGACGCAAGGAAAATTTTAGGAAAATAAAAATAACGAATAAGTGGAAATGTTACCGGTCAGTGTGTTAAATTATAAATCACAAAAAGAGAATGACTCTCCCCAAACACAATGGAATGATTTTTTTTTTTTTATAATTAAGATCTAACTTGTTAATTAATGAATGCGAAAGACATAATTGAAT
>NC_068999.1:19319100-19323452 GCF_001194135.2 Octopus bimaculoides | reverse complement strand
ACAGACACACATAAAATGTATGTGTACGTGTGTGTGTGTGTGTGTGTGTGTATGTGTGTGTGTGTGTGTTTGTATACAATTAAACTAGACCAACCTGGTTTCAAGAGTTATGCATATGCTAGAACATAATATCTTACGAATATAGTGGCGACTGTAAACAAGAAGTGATTAAACGCATAGAAATTCCTTTTCTGTTTATGTAGTGGTACATGGAGCACATAATACGTCAAGAATGTACTTTTATTTAGAGCCACATTGAGAATATTGGAGACATTAACTTTATATATCTTGTACAGTGTTTAAAACCTTAACCTGAGGCTGAAAATTATAGATTAAAATTACAGCATATCCCTCATTCATAACTAACTCACATGGTTTCATGTTCATTCCCGTCGTGGGTCCTCTTGTGCTTTTCACTTCTACTAATCCAAGGCAAGTAAAAGACTAAGAAAAGTAGAAGATATAAGAAAATTCGAAATAAAGTTCTTCCTTATGAATTGAGTAATATTAGGAATGCTTACTACATTTCCATTTGTATTATAGTGTTTTTTTCCTTAGCCGTATGTCATCAATCTGGGGATATATGAAACATGATTATTGTCTGCATGTCATTTATATGTCAAGTTTAATGATGACTAGTATTATGCACCATCTCAAAGCAGGAGAAATTTATATGCGATTGCTTGCTTGCCTGTGTGTGAGCTACGTATTTCGTACTGCTATTGGATATTTGTATGGTGGAAAAAAAGAAAACTACAATTCTCAATTTGTATATGTAGGGCACATGTTACTTGTACCCCAAGGATGTTATTGAGATAGATTTATTAATTTCACAAACGTATACCATTTAAATGTGGAATAAGTTTCCCGTTATTCTTCTCTACGTAAAATTATAATGGTATAATGATACACGAAATATAATATGATATCCATTAAAGAAGAACAAAACATTTTTACCATATTCTTATTCACGTATAAAATATTATATTTACAAGGATAACATGCACTTTTGGTTAAACTTACCAGATGGCAAAATAAAACCATTCCAAAGTATAACAGTTACCAGATGTAGATTTCGTCCTGATTTCTGCCATCAGATACATTTTTGTTAGAATAAAATTCATTTGAAATATCTAACTAGTGATACTACATGCACAAACAATAAATTAGCTTCAAATTTGGGAACGGTGTTAGTATAATTATGCGTGTGTTTGAGAACATTTCCATTTAAATATGCATACTTATAGTATGATAAATATAATTGAGTATAATATTTATTAATACTTCATTTAATATTTATATGCCGAAGGCGGCGAGCAGGCGGAAATGTTAGCACGCAGGGCGAAATACTTGGCAGTATTTTCGTCTGTCTTTACATTCTGAGTTCAAATTCCAGCGAGGTCAACATTGCCTTTCATCATTTCGGAGTCGATAAATAAAGTAACAGTTGCATACTGGGGTTGATCTAAACTACTGTCCCCCTTCCCCAAAAGTTTGTGTCTTGTGTCTAGAGTAGAATAGAATAATTATATGCCAAAAGACGAGATAAACATGTAGTAGAGAGATGGCGTGCAACTACCTTAAGGGATTGACACTGAAATTGTTTAATTGAAATACAAGAACTTAGTTTGACTGGAATATTTAAGCTTCTTAAATTCAAATTGGAACAGTTGTAGGTATCGGAGGAATTTTTGGAATGAAAACAATTTCTACTTTGTGACTACCTCTTATGATTGTTGCCTGTGGGACATGGAACTTTATGGAAGTAACAGCTAAGCGAGTTCCATTACACAGGTGGGATGGGTTAAGATTCCCAAGGGACATGATGGGAGCACCCAGTTTTAGTGCTAAGTTATGCAGTTGCATCCCGGTGGGTTTAAGTGTGTTCAGAAATTCATCAGGGTATTGAACAACCTGATTTTGATCAACTTGTCTATTGATCGAAAAGTCGTTCCTGATTATTAGAATACTTTATCCATAAGATCCCCAAGAGGATGTATCATTTGACAGCATGTAATGTAGCTGAAGCCCTGAGTTGAATATTAATATCCCATTACCAATCTTAGGAAGCTTGTATGATCACCTTGTAGAACTACTCTGATGTTGCTTGCAAGATGATTTTTTTTTCAAATGTGTCCAAAATTACGATTTTTTGAAGTATGCATTCACGTTATCAGCTTTTGATCCTTCGGGGATAACTGACAACTCTTGACGAAAATCTCCTGCGAGAAGAACTGTTACTGTTCCCATGTTCTTACTATTGATTTTTATGTCTTGGAGGGTACGGTCAAATAACTCAGGAGCTCCACAATATGAGAGTGTGCTCACCCCAAATAAAGAGGCAAGTTTGCCATTGCAGAGATTGGAAACATTTTGTACATTTGAGATTCTTTCTTTGCAAGCTTTAGAGGGAGCTTGAGCATGGAATAAGCAGATCTTCCGCCGTTGAGGAGGGTAGCTTCAATACCAGAAGATGCAACACTGGACAAGGTTAGATTTTATTTCCTCCCATTTAGGATTGAACGTGAAAGTGACAAAAAGTTCTAGTTATCCATATGTCCTGACATATGTTACAGTAACGTATGTTCGTTCTTGTATATATCGAGGACCACCTGTGAATGATGTTGGGAGGATTATATGTTGCCCCATGTTTTGGATATGACAATCTGTCCTCATATCATCTTGGACATGAACATAATTTTTCGCCCTTACTTATTTGTGATTGTTTCGGGTGTAAAGGAGACCTGACTCTCAACTTTAGCATTCATCTCAACCAGGTATTGCTGAAATAGATCACGATACATGCTTAATTTATTTGATTGTCCTGGTCTTAACGTCGGTTGGTAACAATAGAAATCATCTCACGACACGTTTTTGTTTGTAATTGATCTCCTGTTGTATGTTCAATCTGTAGAATATTGAAATGATACTTTCTTGTCCATTTAACAAAATCAGAGAGTAATGGAAAGCATAATAAGAAGGATGAGTCTCTGAAATATGTTTAAGGTTGTTATTTCGTGCACAAATGAGAATATCACGATTTTCATGGAGATCACCTGCCATAAGGATGGGTATTTCATTAAATGTAGGCTCATTTAAACGACGTAAAATGCCCTTAACCATTTACCATAGACGTTACGAACACAGAAACACACTCACACTCACACTCACAGGACACATAGACACTCATAGAATTGATAATATTGAAAACAACAAAGCGTACACAAACGAAATTCAAGCAAAACGAAATGTAGTCAATATAAGTGCAAAACATAAATTCTGTAGTACTGTTATGCTACACATTTTTTTTTTAGGGAATATTCACAAACGGAATATTCCAGCGTCGGAAGGTCACTAATTCATTAAGGATTAGTATGCGTCACAAAAATAACAAAGTACAGGAAGTCAACCTTAACTGAAACATGTAGTAAATGTTATAAAATTCAGGATTGAATGTGACGTGAAGATAGCCAAGCTCCAAGAAAAATCAGAAGGCGTAATTCAATTTTTTCATACAAAAATAATCTATTATTTTACAATTTTTAAACGAACGCTGAACAAAGTGTGTGCGAAGGAATATGTTGCTGTTATGAACGTTAATTAATTCAAAATATTTGCTGAAGGATGAATGTAGCAAGACATCAATTACTCTGCCATCACTTGTTATATATTTTAATTATGTAAGTTTATATGCCGTAGAATAAGTAATGACTAACGCAGTAAAAAGGTTGCACGGAATTGAATACTCACACTGATAAAGCAGCTTAGCAGGAGTACGACAAGTACGCGAAGACTGTTAAATATGTATTATCTTCAAACTGGTTAGAATGACTGGAATGATATTACTGTAATTCTATTGAAAGAGCCGCTAAGACTTTCTAATTCAAGTTTCCGAATTTGTGACAATAACCAGAAAAAAACATTTCTTTTCCAGATATGTTTGCGAGTGTTGTCGAATCAGCAACATTTTCATGTTTGTTACACAAACCAGAATAATATCTCAACGCATAAGTACTGATAATCGTTAATGCTGTTTAAACCGCAACTCGTCATGACGAAAAGGAAAATCCAAACAATGGTACTTTAAAGGGAACGCTGTTGTTCGTTCAACCTGCAGGCCACAACTAAACTAAACTAAACTCCTTCGAAATCGGCCTGTTTCACTGTTGGTCGGTACAGCGTCATGCATATACTAAAACAGACACACACAGACATATATTCATGCACATCGCAGGCTTATCTCTGTACCTCTGTATGTCTGTCTCTGTCTTTAGATAAGTGCATGTGTGTGAGTGCTACTGTTCACATCTTGCCCAGAGATTTAATATATGTATGTGTATATATATATATAT
>NC_068999.1:19317579-19318837 GCF_001194135.2 Octopus bimaculoides | reverse complement strand
CAATCCCTATATATTTATGATTATAAATGTTTTTTTTACCGAAAAGGTTTTTTCATACTGAGCTACCCGGCAAAATTGTTAATTATTAATTTTATTACTAATTGACGATTCCCTGCCCTGCATATCTATATATATATATATATATATAATTTTTAGCATCTTCTCTGCTTTCTCCTTTATGTACAGGGAATAGAAATATTTTGGATTACTCCTAAATACCATTCCATTTGATGAAAATACTGTTTGATATCAGGGTAAAGGTTATCATTTGTTCGTGTGCTTCTATCTCAATACGGTTTGGGACATCAATTTTGCATTGATTTTTTTTTCATATAAATTATTTGTTTCATAAAAAATAATTTTAAAAAGGGCTACAAAACTCAAATAGTCGAATTCTTCAGTGTTGTTCTGGTGGTGAGTATGTATTAAATGTGATCTCTAATATGCTCAGAAAATTTCTTTTTCTGTGCAATATTTTAATGGTTTTGTATTTACAATTTCCATTAGGCGTTTCTGTGCTGTTTTTAGTACTGTTTTATTAATTTGGTGATTGAAAAATTAATATATACATGATTAAATTCATGTAGTTGTCATTCAGTTCCAAAACGATATTCAGAACATAAATAGAAGTAATTTAAACTGTAATGAGTTTTGGGTATATGGGATAGACTACTTCACGCCCTCTTAAAGTTTCATATTTCTCCGAGATGCAAATGATAGAAACATGTAATAAATGAAATTATATTTCATGAATAGTAATGCAATATAATAATTAATGAATAACTGAAATAAACATAGTAGAGACATGATATTGAGGATTCTGATCATTTACAAGATGCGATGGCGTATGTGTTTATAATTTGGTACAGAATTTTTGCAGTCTATAATTTCTTCTGAGATGTTGTGCAAAGGATATCTAATGATATCGCGTTTATGTCTCTCTCAAAGAAATATATATGTCATCATTCATTTATATGTAACTCTAACTTAAAAGATACACTCCGTGCGGACATCTGGGTTGGTCCCTCTGGAGGGGTAATTGACCCCAAACTATTCAGAGCTAGATTGCATGATTAGAATACGACTATAATGACTATATAACCCTGCGGTTTTTGATTAGAGGTTAAGAATGGATGATGATTAATTCTGTAATGGAAACATACTCTTGTTCCAGTCGTATGTAGATTTCCAACTCTTGGCGAATTTGTCCCAAGGTTCTTATCCCTACTTAAAATTAACGAAGCGAATGTCATTTAGC
>NC_068999.1:19313152-19317511 GCF_001194135.2 Octopus bimaculoides | reverse complement strand
CACCCCCTTGTTCTCAGGCGTCATCTGATAAACCCCAACCAAGCTAGCTGGAATCAGCCAAGCTTTACCTGCTAACAATAGCAACCCAAAAGAAGAAGAAGAAGAAGAAGACGAAGAAGAAAGAAAGAGTAGCTCCCATTATTCAATCATAATAAGGATATATCGTATGATTATTCATAGGCGTTTGGAAGATTAAGCAAGACAACTTTTGAACTATTTGATGGGATGTAAAGACTCATATGTCCCTTGCTTTTCGAAACACGTTATATGGTTTTCGTTTAACGTCAAGGTTTCTAGCTCTGATTATTAAAGTGATTTTATTGCCCGTAGATATTCTTCTAGTCTCACGACTACATATTTTATAATAAAAGCCTTTAATTGCAGAAGAAACGCCACTACATGTTCTACGTAAATAGACTATTCCCTTTGAGGTTACTGCGTTAAAATTTATTCCAATAGATTTCTTGCCGTTCTTTATGTATGTTTGCATCAGTAGAAAAATAGTCTTTATCGTTTTCGCCTTCTGGGCAGTGTTTCCGAATTTCTCTTTAAATTCCCGCTAGCATGTCTAGTTTTGGAAAAAAAGAAATCGATTTTGATTTGACTTATCTCAATTTCACTTGTTGAATTGTATTAAATAATATTTTATACGCAAGTTGTTAATCATTTAAATAGGAACATATTCATTCACAATTGATTTCAATAATGTTTTGACAGCATACACGCAATTGAATAAGCTTGTATATGAATAATATTCATTAGATTATTTTATAACTGCGATGAAATGTATCTGGTCTGTATTTTTAGTGCTTAATTATTCAGTAATAACCGTCGATCATGATGCAATTCTAAACAACTAGGATTATATTTTCGGTACATGAATAAATATTGAAGAAATTGTTCAAGTTACCCAATGGTAACTGTGATTCTAGTTTGCTTGTGAGTGTAACAAAAGTACATTTTAAATTGTCTTCATGACATGTGCCCTCATGACACTTGGTACATAAATGATATTGATCGGATGAAATCCATTGAATAGTATAGTACATTTAAAATATAAACTGGAGCATCTAAAAAAAATCCCATAAGTTACAGATAAACAGTTCAAAATTAGAAATAGAACCGTCATGTGATAGGATCTATGATGGAAATGATTATATCGGTGACTAAGATGTGATAAAAAATGGAATTCATTCTTGAAACATCTAATGAGTCCTTACATGTTAAGGTATTATTGAGGTATAATTTAAATGTTTTAAGCTTAACATGTTTATGTTAATCCTTCTTAAATATAATGTTTATGTAGTAACAGCTTTAAGTAAATTTGTTTAAACTATTCCGAAATTTCTCTTCCCAGTTATTGTCTTGCCAACGCCCAATTATTTTAAATATCACAACGCTTTTTTTTTTTTGTCATTCCCAGAAAAAGAAAACTTCTGCCAATCTCTCTACTGAATTTCGGTACGTTATTTAACTTCACTCAAGATTTTCTTAAAGTAGAAAATATGATACCTTTCTGCAACTGCAAGAAACACTTGCAAATATGTGCCACTTACATTTAGCTAAATGTGCTACTACTCATCCGGCTATATTATTTGCCTGTTGATCTCCTAATTAGAACTTCATTAGTACTATTATTTTGGATAATATAGTTCTATTTCTAAGAGATGAGGAATTACGCACGTTATTTACATTGTTTGCATTTAACGGATATTTGTCCGCATATTGTTTGTTGTTAACACAACGTTTCGGTTGATATATCCTCCAGCCTTCATCAGGTGTATTTGGGAAATTTCAAATCTGGGCATATCACGTAGTGGTTTATAGAGCGGGCTGCTAACCCCAACATTCCGAGTTCGATTCCAAGCAGTGACATGAATGATAATATTATTATTATTATTATTATTATTATTATTATTATTATTATTAATAATAATAATAATAATAATAATAATATAATAATAATAATAATAATAATAATAATAATAATAATAATCATAACATCGAAAAATACCTTAGGAAACAGAACCCAGGTTCAAAATTTCCCCCAAGACCCCTGATGAAGACTAATTTACTTATGGAGTAAGTAATATTATGAAATTATATTCTATTACCGTCAAACTAAAGATAAATGATATTAGGGGTATGAAAGTTTAGAAATCCAAATAGCCGATACAGTGTCATTATTATGAATTTAATGTAAAGATTAATGTCCTCTTAAGAAAGCATAAGTAATACAATATGTATTTAATGCAGCAACTTTTATGTGAATTTTATTTTATTTATAATCCTTTTATATTGTTCCGAATATTGTTTTGCTTTTTCCATAGTTGCTCTATCATAATGAATACTCACTGATATTTATTTCTTTTTTTGTTTCTTTGGATTTTGCTTATTTATTTGCTTATCTGTCATGCATCATAACAGTATAATGGGATGTTTTCAGTCCTGTAAAATGGTAAATATTTTTAAGACGGTGGGAAGACCAACATATACAGAAATGTAGCACCTACAGAAGCATCAACATTGTAGTGGAGATGAAAATAGTTCAGGTTCATAGATATTAGGAATAATCTTAAATAATATCTTATGAATATTAAGAATTCCTAACTAATGAACATGCAGAAGGCCTTTGAATTTCCATCCGCCAGTTTTCGTTATTATTATATCTAAGCTGAAAGGAATCCCATCTATATAACCATTCTATAGGGTTACACTAGAAGATGAAACTGAGAGGAGATAGCCGATAACAAGAAGCATAGCAGCTTTGAAGAGGCGCTGTGTGTATCGGTACTGAAACTGAATTACTCCCGTCAACACAATATTCATGCTCATGCGATCTGGTATAAGTTTTTTGTCACCCTCTCTGATTGAAAACTGATTTCTGCTGCTAAACAAAATTAGGTTCTGTAAACCCAGTTCGTTAACTGATGTTTGTTGCTGCTATATTGTTATAATCTAATATCGATGGTTTATGTTTCTTTTTCAACCACACAAACACACGCACACACGCACACACACACACGCACACACACACACACGCAGACACACACACGCATGCACATACAAACATATATATACCACTGACATGCCTATGTGCTTCCATCTCCGTATGTGAATAGAATCTACAGCATCATATACGTCGGCTTAACCTATTTACAAATGATATTTTGTCATAGATCATCAATGATAGATACTGTCATGATGCAATTTCCTGGTAGCTGTATATGACGTCAGTCACCAGATGGGCTGTGTTATGCGTTTTTCTAAACGTTAGGCTGACATTACCTTGTGTTCTTGGACAGTCCATTAGAAGTTTAAGTTGAGCATAGATTTTAATTATGATTATTAAAAAAACTGGCTATAAAAAGAAAAGTTAGCATGCGCAAATGCAACATATTATCGATTAAGTCCAAGTCTAGTCCAAATGCAAAACATATGAGTACGTTGCAGACGTAACGCTATTTAAATGTTTCTCACGAAGATTCCCATTCTTTATTCCTGGATGTTGAGACACGGCAATGATCTGAGTTGTGCAAAAATGTTTTAATAAAGTTTTATATGCATGCATGTATGTATGTATCTATGTATGTATGTATGTATGGTATCAATCAGTTTCATTTCTGTATTTCTTGTCCATAGAGAAAGAGCCGGACTCTAACATAGATTCAAGGCTCCTTCATTGGAACTTTCATCAACGTCATCTAGGTATTTGTGCATATGTGTGTGCAGTATTTGGTGTTAGTGTATGCGCAGTGTATGTGCAGTATTTAGTGTTAGTGTGCAGTATTTGGTGTTAGTGTATGTTTGTTTTATGGATGAGTTTTTATGTCTAGATGCATGCATATGTATTTATGTGCTAAATTTTTGGAAAGTTTTACATATCTTTACAGTTCCATTGATGGCTTGAGTATGTATACATGTATGTATGTATGTATATTATGGATGTGCGGGTGTGTGCGGGTTTGTGAATATATACCGACGTGTGTGTGTGCGTGCATGCGATTATGTGCGTATACAGACATGTTTTACTCTTATTGCTTTTGTTTTACATTTTTTTAACCTTTTTTGTATTTGTCTTTAGCTCTGTTTTTTCTTGTGCATGTGCGTGTATAGACGTGTGTATGAACCTTCTTTTGTGCGCGTGTGTGAGTGCGAGCTTCATTGTTTTTTTTTTCTCGTGAATGTCCGTACTCAATTTAGGTATGCATTAGGAAACAACATCCTGCCTTCCTGCTCACAACAACGAATTTACCTAAATGATGGATTCTGCCTTCGAAGACGTCGTATCCTCGTTCAGCTTTCGCCGAACGACCTGCACAAATCTTTGTATATATATATATATATATATATATATAT
>NC_068999.1:19309793-19312835 GCF_001194135.2 Octopus bimaculoides | reverse complement strand
GAGAGAGAGAGAGAGAGAGAGAGAGAGAGAGAGAGAGAGAGAGAGAGAGAGAGTGATTAAATGAATGTGCCGTACATTAGCTCACTTCCTCCCTGAAACGGACTTTGTCTGAACTTGTGGGCGTTTTGCCACGTGTCAGGTGTCCAAGTGATCGCAGAGTAACGTGAAATGAAGTGTTTTACTCAAAAACAGAATGAAACCACGGTGTTGCGATTGTGATTGCAAAACCCTAACCACTAGGCCTTGCATCCTCGTGGTTAAGCTTACCTATTTACGGTGATTACGTTCCAATATGCCGAGCATAGGTATCGGTATATTGCCGAATCATCACGATGTATATATAAAAACATTAGCATACCAGCCAGAGTGAAGATATAAAAAATCTTTTCATCGTGCATTATAATGTTCATCATTATACAATGCACAAGGAAGTAAGTTCTATGATTTTTGGTATCTTATTTTAGTTTATGAAAATATCATTCCGTCTTCTATAAATTTTGCAGGGTATGTATATTTAAAGAGAAACTAATGAAGTGAAAAAAAAATGTCTCCATATAAACAAATAACACATATACAACAATTCACGTATTACGATTGTGAGGAGCCTATAGACATGGAACGATTTCAAACAGGAACTGGGATAGTTGCAAAGTAAAAAAAAAATAAAAACAACCCCATTTAGTGAGTTACGTATGTACATGTATCTCTCCCTCTCTTTCTCTCCCTCTCTCTCTCTCCCTCCGCCTACACGCAGACACAAACACATAGACACACAGATACACGCACACACATATATAAATCAATTTGACAATATTACTAATTATTGCTTATGCGATACAAAACTAATGAAAGGCAAACATGAATCTGATCTCACACACACACACACACACACACACACACATACACACACACACACTCAGAGATCGAGTAGTACAATCAATAAATAAACAGCTACTTTTTTTTCCAGATATAAGTGAGTGTTAGAGAAAGAAAAAAAACGTTGTGAGTGAGCAGATCCAAGCTACAGTTGAATTAGATTTTCTGAGAGAATGTGATGAGAATTCTATGATGAAATTTAAAACATTTTCTGGTGATGTTCAATAATTATTTGAACTCTTGTCACGTTTTCAAGACCTATAATGAATCTGCACTCCTCAATTTGTTGTTAAACACATTGAGTTACCACATAGACACTCTTCAGTGTCGATACAATTCTATATACATGTTTGTCAGTTTGTATGTATGCCTATCTGTATGTATACACCCACACACACACACACACACACACACACACACACATACACACATACACACACACACACACACACACATATTACTAATTATCACCAAGCTAACATGGCAGTCCAGAAAAATAGGATGAATGCTGCCGTTGATTAGATCCAAGGGGCCATCGCCTCTAGCTAGCTATGTGACACACGAAACTATGTCCATTATAACCTTCGAAAAGGGGAAGTCAGCCGCTTCCCCTTGCTGGTCTGGCATCTATAGACTACTTTCAGGCTATTTGCCCCTTATCAATGTAGAGCAGCCGAACCGAGCAGGTGTCGTTACTGACCGTCTGTCCGAAGGATTATTTACCTAAATTCAGTGGAATACATCCACTGGTTTTCAAAAATAGAGATGTTAATATTTCTAAGACTCTCAATTTCTAAGTATTCTCAAAACCAGAAAGGAGAAAGATAATTCGAAGTCTACAGATCCAATACATCACTGGAACTGTAAATATCTGTAAAACTTACCAGAAATTTATGATTTAAATATATATGAGGAGGTATAGATATGGAATTGAATGCATGAGAATACATACATAAAACGTACAAAACTGCACATGCATGCATGCATACACACATACATAGATACATACACACATATACATACATACATACATACATACAAATATATGCTGTTGTTGATGTTGAAAATCCAATGAATGTGGCTTGGATCATGGTTAGAAACCGGTTCTTTATTGGCAAGAAATCTTGAAATAACATGAACAATGACTTGCATGCATACATACATGCATACATACATATATACATACATGCATATATATATATATAGACTCAGCTGCTTGGCTTGTTGCCGTTCTACGTCGGTTCAGTACAAGGCGTGCCGAGCAGCGTGTCTGAGAGTCAGCAGATCGGGTTGATGCTGTTCTTACGTCTGTTTCATAATAAACGTGTGCAATGTGCTTCCTGAGACACAGCTGCAGTTCTACGTCTGTTTCGATGACGACGTATAGATTGTGCTTCCTGAGACGCAGCTGGTGGCATTGGTTTCGTAGCGCACCGATAATGAAGAAGACACACCAGGCGGTTTACCTCAAAACATAGGAATGGGAGTAAATTGAGGAAAGAAATAAGGTGGAGGTGCGCAAACGTCATCTCGGACATGCTAGAAACAACAGGTTAAGGACAGGATTTCTGAGATAACTTCCTTGTATGTTTAAATGGAATATCAGGGTTTTTAAATACACTGATCACACATAGGAATAACAGGACAGGAAAACCTAATTTCCATAGTATTTGAGCTGTAATTTAGCACACAGCAAGAAATAACAATTATTATAGAACTTTAACTTTGTGTGTGTGTGTGTGCCAAAGGAAGTTATTTTTACATACCTTTCATTATTCCAATTAATTAGTGGAAGTTGTGATTTCTTGACAGCATAATTTCTCCGTACATTATAATGAGAAATTGAAAAAAATGAGATAATGCTTAATTCTCCCTTTCTCTTCCGCTTTCCCACTTTCTTTGTGCCGGCTTTCTTTCACCTACATCCATAAAACATACGGTATCAACTTTGATTCACTTTCAACTATGGAACATACACAGGGTATGGAACATCAACGTCTGTCTCTCACCCACTATCCGTCTTTCAAGTTCTCTTACAGAAACTTTTCTGTCTCTTTTTTCTTCCTCTTGTATCTTTGTATTTTTCTCCTTCTGCATTTCTCACGGTCATTCTATAAAAATGTATTTCTTTATGCTTTGAAGAGATCAGAAATTGAAAGAATAGAG
>NC_068999.1:19304769-19309254 GCF_001194135.2 Octopus bimaculoides | reverse complement strand
TATATATATATATATATATATATATATATGTGTGTGTATGTATGTATATGTATATATGTATATAATGACTAGAAACGAACGAAAGTTTGAAATTACACTAAAAAACTTTATTTTATATAAGCATAATATAATATTTTGGACTTCATCATACATTATGTAAACCTCATGCTCATCCGACGTTATATCAAATAAAATAGAGTTAACATAGAAGTACTTAAGCAATGCAATTAGTGACTGTACGTTAGCGCATCGAGGAAGTTACGTATGTCTGAAAAGTGTTTTCCTTCCTACTGTAATTTCACAGCTAGATGTCTCTGCATCATTCTTCATGAACGAGAGACACAAATAATACATTCCATCTCTTAATTACGATTTCATTATCTGTTCTGCAGACCCTTGAAATATATGCATCTGGTTAATCACATTTATACACGAAATGAATCTACATTGAATTATTATCACAGATCCTTTCGATTTAGCATATATAACATTTACATTTGGAATTGTGTGGGCAAGTTTTGGACAACAATGGAATTCTGTACGTTCCAATAAGGCGCAGATTATACATGACTTAGTATTTGTTTTCAATTGATACTCCAAATTCGACTTCATTTGTACGCAGCATAATAGTGCAATGAGCAGCAGATACATACCCAATATATGTCATTCATGGAGAAATTCGAAAATGCATAATATGATCATGAAAGCACCAGGAAGAAATTGCTAAAGCTATAAATTTGTTTTATCGAACTACGGATGTACACCTTATATTGTGCCAAATAATACAGAGAATAAAACCATTGCAGTCTGTCAAGCTCTTGTTAAGCATTTTACAAACTAAATTAAACCTGTTATTTCAATTGAATTTGGTAATTGTATACAGATATTTTTATGAAACTATATAGAAACATAAATATTTGAAAACTGCTCAAATGCCATGATATTTTCCAGGGTTAAGGCTACCGTGAAAACTTTTAGCTTCATAGAACAACGTTTTATATCGTTCACAATATATTGACGCAAGATACATCAAATATATTGCACATTAAAACGATAGCTATATTAAAATCTTTTCTAAGATACATTTACAAATTTGTTTTCAGTCGAAGAAATACTTATTTTATATCTCTTTTCTTCTCTAACTTTTATCAACATTTCAACCTTGGATAATATTGAAGTGTATGTTTCGAGACGTATATGTAATTAATATATTGCGTAAAACAATCTCTTTAAGATAAAACATAATTTATTGAGAAAACTTTAATAAGTACTAAGTCTAAAAGAGATTTCGTAAAGAGAATACGTTTCTAATGTGTTGTATACATTTCGTAACGACTTACAGAATGTGAAAAACTAAAGAGGAGTAGAAATAGATGTAGTCGTTAGAAATATTCGAAGTAATTATCTTTGGAGGAAAATCACACGTTTTAACGAATATTCCTATTTTTATATCCTCCTTTCAAAATTTAATCTATATTTTAGATAATTTTTTTCACCAAGGAATTATTTACAATATATTTTGAAATCTAACGATTGTAGGTTGGTGGAATCGTTAGCGCTTCATAAATGAAATGTTTTCTTACGCATTTTTATATTCTAATTTCAAATATATCGAAGGTAACCTAACGCTTCCATCTGTGGGAGACGATATAAATGTACCAACATGTACCAGGATCGTTTGTAAGTGCATGCGTCTGTATCAGTGTTTGCCTGTCGGCGCGAGTGCAATTGTAGGTGTAAGAAAGTACTTATATTTCTAAGAAGTTATATTGAAGGTACTGCGGGACTCTTTTCTACACATTTGTTTTCATATTTCCTTCTTAGTATTTTTTTATTCGTTTGCTACAACAACTTTAATATCTGAATCGTTTTGAGTTTCCAATAATGATGGAACGATATTTCTTCGTTGTTTGGCGCTTCTCTGTACAAGTCAGTGTTGTATAACGTATGATAGTCTACTTGTAAAATAATTTTCCTTCTGTTTAAAATTGTTTCAAGGTTAACTACAATACATTTTAATATTTCTTAACTAGAAATTGAGAAATATATAATGTAGAATTTATTATGAAAGAGAAATGTTTGTGCCATGTAATTCAAGTTAGGATACCACTGAATGAAAATAACATTTTTCTCAAAGAGAAAAGATACTAAGAATTCGTCCAGATATTTCTCAAGTATGAAACAACAAATTAAATTGCCTTACATCACACGTCCATATATGGGTTTATTGCCAAGCACACATACATACTGTTATGTTCAACACATGTAAACAGACGCATGTGAGATTCACATATTCGTAACTCATAACGGATAGAATTTAGCACTGAATCACAAGAAGGAATGGTGAGAAGATACCAAGACTTGTAACTGGAGATATTAATGAAACTAATAAATGGTACTTAAAGTATATAATCAGTTACAGCAAAGTATTAGTCAATTACGTTCAGACAATCTTCCTTGCTACGTAGGAGCGACTGTCTTTCGGAAAATATGACAGATATACAAGTATTTTGTGAAGATCGAGTCAGGTGAAAGGCATTCGAGCTAAGGGCAAGAAACCATTCAGAATACCTTAGGTCATTAATGTGCTTTTCATGGGCATATTCGGACAAACGTGGGCACTTCTTGGATAACTGCAGTAAGCAGCACTATTTCAATTTAGTGATATTTTATCGGAAATTGGCTAGATACTTTGGAAATACACCAAGATTATTCGCACTAGATTTTGTTATGCCATTCATGCAAATGAGGAGGATCATGATATCATATGTTGTTCTGTGAATAATACTCAGTGTCTTCTTGATATATCAATCTTGTAATCATTCAAGACATTTCAGCAAGTACACTGAGATTAGGCTTAAAAATATTATGTGAAAATCATATAAATTGATACACCATTTGAATACAAAGATAGCTTGTGACTCCAATTTTTGAAGTATTTTTAACTAAAATTGCAATAATTTTGAAATTATCTTGCTGGAATGAAATTCAATCCTAATTTCTTTTATATAGAATCAGCGTATGAAAAGCCAAATACATTATTGTTCGACACACAAGATTTTTGTGGCAAAGAGCCAATCGCCACATTCATAGAAAAGCGATTTGTTCCTCCATTTCAATCTGATTATTTAATTTGTAACAAATAGAAAAAAAGAAAATGCATTGTAATAAAACAAATTATCACCAATCCTAAAAAAAAAAAAAAGCACAGAGAAATCAGACAGAGACAGAAATAAAATCTTGCACTTTGATAATAAAAATGTGTGAGTGTAAAAGAAGGTTGCTTTTGAGTTGTTTATCTGAGTAAATGACAGTATAGAGACAGGTCTCGCACACATGATTGAGTTATGGTGCTATAAAAATGAAGTAAAGATCATAAGTATATGTCAGATTGAAAGAGATCAAAGTTTCCTGCAGTATTGTTATAGTATCCTTATTGTATTCTGCAGACTGTAAGAGATAAAACTGTAATATTCCGATGTCGAAATTGAAAGGACTGTCAGTAGTTAATGTTATCGTTTTCCATTGTGTCTCTGTTCGATTTCGTTTCAATAAACGATTACGATAGCTGAGACAATGGTGTCAGCTCTAATGACAATTAAATCAGAGAACCATTGATTTTTATACGTGTGCATTATCTAATTACACATTTTAACCTACATACGCGTTTTGTTTTTATGTATAAGGACAGTTGACTCTCACCACTCTCTAACATTTATTTACATTCGGATATTTCTCAAGACCTTCAAACTCCAACACATAATCCGATTTGTTTCTTTTATTTCATAAATATTAGAGCATTTTATATTGTTGCAAATATATTACAGGTAAGAGGTTTAGGTTTAGGTGAGTACAACAAAAAAAAGTGTGAATAAAAGGAAGACACGATATGTTGAATTCTGGTCTGAATGAGTTTAGAATCATGATTTAAGTAAATGCCAGACGCGATAAATAAATTTGGTGACTTTATTTTATTTTACTGAATTAATTCAATATATAATTGAAAATCAAGATATAAATGAAAAATAAAATTAGAAACAGTATTCTTCAGATAATACCAAGCACAATCAACCAAAACTGTTTCAAGTTTGTGAAAAACGAGTATCAATAAAGTAGAAGGAAGACAAAGGCTGGAGTTACTAATATGAAGTTTAGATTTATTATCATATCTGCCGTCATAGGCTGTATCATTATCAGTTAAAGGCAATTAGACCAGTTCCATACAAAATGGTGAGGTAATGCATTTGCTCTGAATAACATATTATACATTTTTAGAATCGTTTTTGAACATCCAGCATTGGGATCTGATTTAAAAGTATTTAGGTTTCTATTTCTAACAGGTAAATCTTGGCTGATTCACGCTACCTTGTTTGTCGTTTGTCAGATAATGTCAGAGTTCAAGAAAGAGACAAGTAACGTTTTCTTCGTTAATTTTACCTCGAGATAAAAAAAAAAAGGGACGAGATAAAAGCTTGCGGCCAAGAG
>NC_068999.1:19302942-19304759 GCF_001194135.2 Octopus bimaculoides | reverse complement strand
CAAGTAACGTTTTCTTCGTTAATTTTACCTCGAAATAAAAAAAAAGGGACGAGATAAAAGCTTGCGGCCAAGAGTTGGAATTAAAATTGCGACTAGAGCAATAGAATGATTGCATTACAAATTTAATCCTCATCCGTTGTTGTAAGCGCAATGACGCAGTGGTTAGGGCAGCGGACTCGCGGTCATAGGATCGCGGTTTCGATTCCCAGACCGGGCCTTGTGAGTGTGTATTGAGCGAAAACAGCTAAAAGCTCCACGAGGCTCCGGCACGGGATGGTGGCGAACACTGCTGTACTCTTTCACCACACCTTTCTCGCACTCTTTCTTCCTGTTTATGTTGTACCTGTAATTCAAAGGGCCAGCCTTGTCACACTGTGTCACACTGAATATCCCCGAGAACTACGTTAAGGGTACACGTGTCTGTGGAGTGCTCAGCCACTTGCACGTTAATTTTACGAGCAGGCTGTTCTGTTGATCGGATCAACTGGAACCCTTGACGTCGTAAGCGACGGACTGCCAGCAACAACGTCATCCATAACCTCTGACCAAACACAACCATGGCATATACTCATTATAAACGGATTAAACATATTGTAGTCATGCTATTTAGGTTTCTTTAGTTTTGTGCCGCAGGCCCAATTAGCCCTTCAGAGGAGTCAACCCAAATGTCCGCACGGAGAGCGGCTTTAATGCTAGTATATATATATATATATATATATATATTCAGTACAATGCGGAGTATGATGTAGGGATACCCGGTTCACTAGACCCGGTATCTAGTAGTGAGGTGCAATTCAAAGTGTAATCCTCTCCTTTCAAGCTTCTAGCCTTCTCTCTATTAGAACTGAATACATCAAATGATACACACTGAAGTTTTTTTTCCACTCTTTCGCTCAATACTTTTCATAGAGAAATTGTTTTATTAAATTAGTAAGATATTTATTACTTTAGTTACAATACACAGATACATACCGAAAATAATCCCCCTCTCTCTAACATACAACCGCACACATACATATGCGCGCACACAAATAATGTATAATACGAATTCCTACTATGAATTTGTATGAAGCACGATAATCAATATTTGATTGAATCATATACAAAAATTTTACGGTCATCTCTTCATAATATTTTATACCTAGTTTTGAAGGATGTAAAACTTTCCGTTTTATAGGATGCTAGTTTTATTTTTCGTGTAGTGAAAATTAAATGAAATAAGGTTTCATGTTTTTTTTTGCTCATGTCTAAGTGTAATAAAAATAGAATTATTATTTGCTCAAAGGTTGAAGCCATAAAATACTCCATTAGAAAAAATGTTTCGCAAGATGTTTTAAAAATATATTTATTTCATTATATTTAAATGGCTAATTGAAGTATCATTTCCTAGCATTTGATACCAACATTCACCTGTGACATCGCACTAGGCCAAGTGCAATATATATAATACGATGTAATTCTCAATGATACTGAATTTGTCATAGTTATAAATTGCGATTAGAAAGCTGTTTCCTATTTACCATTCTTTCGAAAAAGAGTAAAGAGAATAAATGTATTTTCGAATTTAAAATTTGAATTTCTGATTTCTGTTTCCTTAACTATTCCAGTCGAATTGAAAATAAGAAAAAAAAAAAAAAATTCCAGAAAAAAATATTTAAAAAGCCAATTACTTAATATATACATGCTGTGAGTATTGAAGCAACATAGTGCATATTTAACATATTCTGAGGACTGTTAGAATTGATTTAATTCAGTAGTAAATGCTGGTGTGTTACTACTTTTCTCTGACATGCATTTATGTACATACATATAAAAAC
>NC_068999.1:19300323-19302932 GCF_001194135.2 Octopus bimaculoides | reverse complement strand
TCTTATATATATATATCCATGAGAGAAACAAGTGAGAGAAACAAATATGTGTATGTATGCGTTTATATAAAATTTGATATATATGTACTGTGCAAACACATACATTCATACAGATATGCAAGTATCATACCATCACATAATGTGTATTAGTAAAAGTTTCAAAATGGAGGTGTTTCATTTAAAGGGAACTACGTGCAGACATGTGGGCTTAAAAAACACAAAATACGCCAAAACTAGGCGTAAGAAAAAACATCTCAGAAGTGAACAAGAGAAACATAACGATATTTTGCGGGTATTGTCGCAGATTAATGTAACATAAATCCTCCACTTTAGGAATGAGTAGTAACACCCAGACAGAGATGTCCCTATAAATCGCGTAAATGTAGGAGCATTGAAGAGAGATTAGTGGATGTAATCGTGAAATATCGGCATCTACCATTTTCGTTTAATTCCGTTATATTTTGTATCGCCTTGCAGTAAATGTAAAGTGATGTGTACCACGATGCTATTTTATAAAAAATATAACAATGATAATGTTTATATTATTAAGCTGCTTCAAAAACACAGTTTAAACACACATACACTCACACCACTCACATATATGTATGTGTGCATGTATGTATGTATGTATATATATATATATGCAAGGATCATTAAAGATTCGTTCGACCGGGATCACTCTTAAACTGAAGACATGAAATCTAGAAACCCTTCTCGCATTTTAATCGCTATCTTTTCTAGGATTCCTTGTTTGTCGATTAAAGCTGCAAAAATTCTTGTAGACTAGGAACAGCTAAAGGGTAGAGATTACCTGCTCGTTATTCTGTCTGAAGGAGATAAGTTGTCCTGTTTAATTTTAAAAGAGTGTATATTATTCTTTTGTTTACAAATTAACTGATCGTAATTTGTAAATTAACTGACTCCAGTGCGAAGAGAGGTTATATGCCCTCAGCGATCAAAGTCAGACAAATCATCTATAAAGGAAAGTGCTCTGTGGTTGCGAAATCATTGGTCACTATATTACCGGACATATATTTAACTGCACGTTGATACATTACTTCTCTATTCTTTAGAATATGTTTCTTTTTCGGTTATATTATCAACCGATGATATATATGCGTGTGTGTGTGTGTGTGTGTGTGTGTGTGTGTGTGTGCGCGTGCCTGTTTGTTCGATATTATTTAACAAATATAAATTGTTATTATAGACACGTGGTAAGGGATGCGCAATGATATGTGTTAATGCCTCTTATACTCTCTCCACACGGGGTGATGTTCTCTTGACTGGATTACAGCTTATGCATGGAAAAAAGTAAAAAGCGATGTCTATACAAATCGCGTAAATTTAAGAACATTGAACAAAGATGCGGGATGTAATCACGAGATATCGGCATCTGTCATGTTTATTACTTATATCGGTACTTGCCAACGAGTGCATGTTTAAATACATGTACAAATTCATTAGCTCTTTGTGCGTAATATACACCATCCAAAAATGAATCATTTATAATCTTTAAGAATCTGTATTTTCTTCTTCCTTCTTTGATAGTAATGCTATTTTCTTTTCAGTAACGCATCCCCCTGAAGCAACTTCGCTGCTCTTATTCGCTATTCTTATTATTATAGAATATGTTAAAGTGGAAAGATGGCAGAATCATTTGCCGAGGAACGTGCTTAAAAACATTTCGTTTGTTGTGACTTTTTGATTTCAAATTCCATAAAATAAGTATTAATCGAGCACTTAGGGCGTTGTAATCGACTATACCCCTTCCCCAATTTAAGACCATGGATTATTACAGCTTATGTGTTTGGGAAATGGTACATTAAATTACAACTATATATATAATTCAGGTTGTTATTATTTTTGATTACAGGAAGTTCGTGTAAGAGATTCAAAATAGCAACCATATCAACAGGATCCTTTCGTTGGTTTAGATCAAATTGTTTCAATTTTTAGAAAATTAGGAAATTTCTTTGTCTGTTGCTTTGCCTGCTACTTGTATTGAACTGCTCACGCGTGAAGAGACTCCCGTCATAGAAACCTTGTCTTTAAATATCAATGTCAGAAGCGTTGGCATCTAACATTTATAAGAAATGTACTTCCAGTTCTCTTTCTATATATTACTTTACACAATGCTATTTGCAAGTTCTCCTTCATTCGAAAAACGTACTTATTTCATTACCACCAATGGCTTATATCTTGTTTATTTATGAAAATTACACGCACATACACACAGACACATACATAAACATGCATTCGCTGATGTATTTAGGTGCATATATATAAGGAAAATCGTAGCAGGAGATGCCCAGATTAAACGGAAAATAGAATAAACTTTGAATGCTAAAGTATAATGGAACATGATGTGAGACTTTGGACAAAGATTGCATAAAAGAAAATAATTTTTATAAGAAAATATGAAAGAGATACATAGTGAAAAGATGCAATCACCCTCTTACATTCTCTCACACACACACTCTCTCTCTATTTGTATATGTGTGTGTGTTTGTGTGATGTATGGGTTTATGTAAGCATGTATGTATGTGTGTATGTGTGTATGTGTGTATGTGTGTATGTATGTATATATATATATATATATATATATATAT
>NC_068999.1:19291848-19300166 GCF_001194135.2 Octopus bimaculoides | reverse complement strand
ATATATACACACTTGTATGTGCGTCTATCCGTTTGTGTGTATCTATATATAATATATACAAAGTGAGTGAGCGAGTGAAGAAGAGAGATAATAGAGTGCTTTGTGTATAACATAAAAATATGCTTTTTCTCGAGAAAGAAATATCAATTTTTAAGGCAAAATCGTATTTACATTCCTTGTCAGACTTATTTACTCAGATAATGGAATCGTTCAGCAATGTCCATTCTTACCATTAGCTTTCAGGGATGTGTTTCTTTTTAATCCCTCATCTTGCACTTCAGTAGAAAGTAATGCGCCTATTTTCACGTGCATACAGGCAAACGCATACAGAAACTATTATCTGAACGGAAGTATAAATGTGTATATAGGTATCTCTACGCGTGCATGCTAAACAAAAGGTCTGATCTCTTTATACGTTTTTGAATATTGCTCTATATGTTGGCCATCATTCTCCTAATATTACGTTCTTTCTTCCCTGACTCATGATTGAATGTGAATGACAGCACCTCTTATTTCCCTATATTTTATTCTCTTCAAATCTGTTATGTCATTGTATTTGCATTCTTTGTTACCGCTTTTACATTGAATATTTGCTAACATTTGTTATGAAACCCAATATCCTTATCAAGTGAATCTTTATTTACCAGTTACTGGAAATGTGCATGTAAAAAAATTAAATGGAGATTCTGACGGCATATGTACATGCTTCAATCGGCAATCGTTGAAGTAGTCACGGTTCAAATTTTAGAGCACACTTCAATATTCTATAATCTGCTAATTTTGGAATAAGAGCTGAAGCGGGTATTCCTGGTTTATTTAATGCAATTTGAAGTAACGATAATCTGCATTTATATTATAGTCATCTCTAGACTGTATTCTTCAAATATTAAACATAGATATTTTCCAATATATATGGAAACCTTTAATACATAACCTCGCTGTAGGTGAATTTAGTTGAAAGATAATTTTATATCACTAGAGTATTGCAAAATATATCGGCTTCACCTCTTCACTTCAAATATGGCTTCCAATTTTTGAGATAAACATAGTCTCTCACATCTTGATCCTTTTTTCTTCGAAAGCGATCTTTATGAACCATATTCTCTCGATTAAAGGGTCGATATTCAGTACAAACAAATATTTAAAAAAATCAACACGATTTCGTAGTAACGCAAAATGGATAGCCATAATAAATAACTGGACTGTTAATTTTATTAGCATTTTATGGGACATTTAAATTCAAATAAAATTTTAACGATGTTTTATAGAGATTCAAACAAAACCATTCACTTTTAATAGTTGCATAAGTATTATTAAAAGCATAAACATGCATACAGATAGTAATAGTAATACAGATAGTCATAACAAGTAATTTAAACACTTCACAGTTTGGATCAGGATTAGATTTAATCTGAAAATGAAAGGGGAATGAATTCAATTATAAGCGCAATTGTGTTACATTCAACGCATTTGTACGTATTGTTTTTATTGTTACTCATCATCATTTATCTAAGACTTACATGTTTTACGTCATAAATATATTGTTATTTTTTCTAATGGTTACAATATCGTAAATGCAAGAGTGTCTACGTCATTACAACATGCACTATTCTGTTGCTGAAATAAATGCAGTTTTGTACTTTTGAAGTCTGCATTTGTTTTGTCCACCTGCAGCAATGTTTGTTTTTGATCCAAATGTTTTCCGTTACGTATATGTAGTTTATTGACTATGTATTTCATTATCTGCGTCATACAATGACTGGCATATGCACAAAACATTATTTGTATGAGCGTGCTGCAGATTATGGATTGCCATATAGTAACGCTTATCGTTTAGATGAGGTAGTATTCTTTTATATATTGATCTCTTTTAATTTCAGACAACCTAAGTGTATATGTCGCGCAACGTGGCCTATGCATATTGAGTGTTATTTTACACTAGCCTCTTTTGCTTTTCCATGTTTCAGTTCAACTAATTCTTTAGCTAATCCATTGCTCCAGATTGAATTCTTAACATTTTCAAATTCATATCTTTCAATCTAATAGTTTCTCGAGAAGTGTTCAGCGTAATATGAAAGATATGTTGAACATGTTTAACAATGGTAATTCACATTTCATCTCTGGTTGAAAATATGATAATATATGCCCATTGTTTCAATTTTTAAACAGCGAAACCGTAGAATTGGAAAGCTGTAGAATAGAATGCCTTCGATTATGACTATTGTTTTTTTTTTCCAAACCTAGCTGTAGTCAATTTTGTTTGCTATGGATTTGGTTTCCTTAATTAAGGTAAAAGTCACCTTGTAGTTCATCACAGTGGATAGGTTTTATCCTACCCTGGATCTTGTATGGGCATAACAGGGACACCCTCTAAGATTAACTGTGGAAATATTGCTTTAGTATCTATATTGATGTGGAAGCTCACTGGCCCAGTGGTTAGGGCAGCGGACTCGTGGTCGTAGGATCGCGGTTTCGATTCTCAGGTTGGGCGTTGTCAGTGTTTATTGAGCGAAAACAACTAAAGCTACACGAGGATCCGGAAGGGGGGGTGGCGAACCCTGCTGTACTTTCACTGCAACGTTCTCTCAATCTATCTTCCTGTTTCTGTTGTACGTGTATTTCAAAGGGACAGCCTTGTCGCACTCTGTGTCATGCTGAATCTCCCCCGAGAAATACATGTGTCTGTTGAGTGCTCAGCCACTTGCACGTTAATTTCACGAGCAATCTGTTCCGTTGATCGCATCAACTAGAACCCTCATCGTCGTAACCGACGGAGTGCCAGCAACAGATCTATATTGATATCTATATGTAAATGTCAATGAAGATGCATTTCAACACACCGTCATTTGCAATAGCAGATTATAAATGCGTGAGCGTATATACACACACACGCACGCGTACACATGTACACACATAAACATATATGTCTTTATTCGTAAGTACATATGGTATATATATATATATATACGCGCGCACGTATATATATATATATATATATATATATATATATATATGTATATGCATAATTGGTGGAGATGTTTATATTTATATATGCATACATACGCACAGATAACCACATCTATATTAACAGAAGATTCATATTTCAGTCATCGTCTTTTAAATGTAATTCTAATGCGCTTGTGATATCACTTTCGGAAACTTGCTCCCTCTGGTTCATAAATGTCGGAATATATTTCCTTATCACTTAACTGTCATCTATTGTGGCGTTGGTGATGTTTCGTAATCATCCTATACAAATGTCTTCTAAACATATTCCTACAACGGCCTTTTATATTAGTTTCCCTCCTGAATCACCTTTATTGCCGTTAATAGTGTTTCCTGCTGTTTATCACGGGTTGATTTCAATCGGACGAATGCCAAATATAATTGCCCAAAAGCTTTTTCATGCAATTAAATTATAGATTTCCATGTTATGTAATTCCGGAAATAGAGCTGAACAAAAGTCATCTGAAGCAGCCTATTATTTAAATATTTCTTATAATTCCTTCTTTTGCTTATACATGCTTAGTTATTTATACTTTTTTCCTGTGGATGTATTTCGGGAATCCTCCAGTACAAAACAAAACAAAATATCGTATAGAATTCTCTCCATCTCCTCCCTATTGGTGCAGAATATGTTGTTGAATGGGTCATTTGTACCATCACAACAGTGGGCATACAGAACAATTAGAGCATACGAAAACATGTTAACTAATTTATGATGACACATCAAATTCCGATTTCAAATCTCATCGAGTCTAGCTTTATCGATTATACATCGTTGATGTACCTATAAATAACAGTGGTTTCCTTACACCAATAAATTACTATTTTTATGGTATTATATTTTCTTTATGGAAATATTATTCATATACCGTCTACATGAATTGTTCAAAAAGAAACGCAACGAAGACGCATCACTCGTAAAATACAAAACATGATTTACTCCTCCGGTATACAGGGATAGATATTTAGAGGAATATATAATGTTTCTACAAAGATCTGCAACACAAATATTCCGACAAAATATATTAAATCAAACATTGCAAATGAAGAAAAAAAAACATTGGGATGTCTATAGAAAGTCAACGGCTATGATCATTAAACAAGTCAAAATAATAGGAACGATGGTATTAATAGACAAGGCACATTACTGGGGTATTGGTATTAGGATAATTCAATGACCATTTTTTTCAAGAGAAAATTAGAAACGAATGCAGCTAAACGAACAATGAATAAAACTGGTAAATTAGCGAATTGATATAGCGAAAAAGGTGTCGGATTACCTCAGTAATTTTGAGGTAAAATCAGGTAACTAATATAAAGAAACCAACTTTAGTTGTTGCAGGACTGGCGTCCAACACCCAAGAATTAACCAACTTGCTTTGACATAATCTTCAAACCTATGTGTAAAAAATGAAATGACGCTACTGACATCTCCTGTACAAAACGTTTGAAAGTATCCCATCAGTTTCTGAAATCCTTGAGGAACACCTAAATGTAACGTTCGATATCTACATTATGATAGTTTCTCATCTTGACACGAGGCCTTCAGTTTTATGCGAGTAGCAATATTGGTTCCATAAATGGAAAACGATAGTGATTTAAGACATGCTACAAAATAGTTAAATAATCATGACATCTTTTCTGCTTAAATGGATACAATATTTACGTTTATGTCTATATAGGTCTTCGATAAGCACAATGAAGTCCAGAATCTTCATGAGGTAACACATCTATCTATAACAATGCAATTCCGACTACATCAACGCCCTGCCTACTTATTTCAAAGTGTCTCAGAAATATTGTATTAATGTTGATGTTCTTGAGAGGAGCTAAACTATCCTCAGAAAAAAAGAAAAAACGCTTTGAAAATCAATCAGAACATCCAATTCCTCATATAGTAGGCCCCTCCATATTCTAATCTCTTGAATTATGATATCAGTTCAATTAATCTTAATAATAATAATGCTAATAAGCATTGCCATCTTCCAGTGTGAATTCTGCTAATGTGTTTCAATTCGCAGATAAGACATATACACTCACTTAACTCATCGATAAGCTAAATAAATACGATTGGGATTTTTCTTGACGAAATCAATCTCAGTACACATAATCATCCCCGTTATCGAACGTGCAAGTCATTGATTATAGTTATAAACCAATGTCACACAAAAATAAATCTGCGTATATAAAACACTGAACTGTATAATTAAATGAAATGAGCGCTTTGATGAAAATTGAAACAACACCGTATTTAATTGTTATCCGACACGAAATCTAAAGCAATATGGATGCCGGTAAGAAAATCAACATACCTTTTTATCTAAACTTTGTGTTGTTTAAGTTTGGTTTTACATTTATCATATTATAAAGATATACTTGCATTTTAGAAAACCTTATTTCCTCCGTCAAGGAAGGAGGTTATGTTTTCATCAGCGTTAGTTTGTCCGTGTGTCCTTCTGACTATCTCGCTGTGTGCAAAATAACTCAAAAAGTTGTGAACGGTATTTGATGAAACTTGCAGGAAACGTTGGTAATGCTACAAGGATCAGATGATGAAATTGCGGTTGTGAACCGGGACTTTTTATGGGTTCTTGAAGGAATTTTCATTTCTTATATTTACTTTACGTGAAGTATTACAATGTTACGTTCTTTGAAGTCTTTCTCTGATTATCTTCCTTGAAAAACGTTCATGGTTTTCACGTAAAATATGGCGGTGTTGCTGTTTCCAACGTTTTCTTTTCGTTTCTCTATTAGTACTTTTACTCGTGTATCTATCTTACTAGAAACTGATGGATAAAGACATCAGACAACATAAACGACAGCGAAACAGTTCAGAAATTAAATGACGCTAACATGTTCAAGAGTTGCTAAAAGCAGTAGCACAGGAGGAGGCAGTGGTAGCAACAACTGATGCTGGACCCTTGATGGATGATTGATACTATACTGATCACAGAGGGGTGTAAAGTAGGTAGGTAGGTAGGTTTAGTTTGGTAAGTAGACAGATACTTCTTTTAAAAGTAGCTTACGTTGAAAACTATTCATACTGACCTGACTAGTAATTGAAAACAACTGATAGTGAACTACAACATAGCTCCAGTTCTAAGAATAATCTTTTCTACTATAGGCACAAGGACTTAAATTAATCATTTTCTGAAACTATTTCACTAGCACGAGACTCACACACACACCATCACTTGCAGACACGATCACTGATACACCAGCACTTGTAGATGGAGTGGTAGATTTATTTTTTAAAAAGAGGTCTATAGTTATTTGAATACAAGAAACTTTGTTTCGCTCTCTATAAATTTCTCAGTAACACGCAGAAACATTTGTTTTGGTAATAGAAACTGTTGCACTTTATTCACAATTTCACATACTTGAATATTGTCCTTGCAAAATATAAATTGTAATAAAGCTTCAGTAAGACACCAGCTGATCTTAGAGGAGTGACTTATCAGATAGTAGACCCACATTCGAAAACCATTCAACCACAGCACTTATGCCTCCCTCTAGGTCTAAAAGTGTAGAGCAATGAAAGAAAGAAAATGCAGAGCAGATGAATAAGAAAAAGCAGGAAGAGGTGCCAGCGACTGCTGATAGTTGCCGTGCAACTGACTGTGCACAAACACGAAGACAGGGAAAACGAAACGCCTCAGGCTGCTGACACTCGCCCTGCTACTGACAATGCAAAAAAGCGACGACTTAGGAAGAAGGAAACGCCGGAACCTGTCCAGACTTACCGTGCATCTGATAGTGCAAAAAAGCGAAGACTTAGGGATTTATGACATCAAAGCTATCGACAAAATGAAGACGTCCATGTTGCCATTTCCACTAAGACGTCAGACACTGGCGGCCTCAGGGAAGTAATATCTATAGCAGTTAGAGCTAGTGTGGTATAACTGTCAACACAGGCGTCCCTGACGGTCTTCCAAATGGCGTCTGTGGCACAGTTGTTGGATCGACAACATCGGCATTGACGTCCATACAATCCTCCTTAAATTTGACAGTGAACGTGTAGATAAGCAGGCCATCGCTGACATCCAGTACAAGAGGTCATTCCCGGGAGCAGTTCCCATCAAACGACTGGATGTTCAGTTCTATACCGGGAGGGGTAGACCATCTGTGGAGACAAAGCGTTCGCAATTTCCTCTCTCACTGGCCTGAGGTTGCACCATCCATACATTCCAGGGAAAGACCATGGACAAGATTGGTGTTGCCATGCAATGAAAAGCTTCCTTCATGGATGGCCAGGCGTATGTTGCCTTGAGTCGTGTCCGGCACTTATATGGCCTCTTCTTGCTTGGATTTGATGCCACTGAAATCCGCACTAGTCCCTCTGTTGTTCGTGAAATGGACAGGCTTCGACAGCAAACGTCGTCTGAAACTTTGTCTTCTGCTGCTCCCACAGTTACTCATAGAGAACTGCAGATCAGACTGCTCAATATCAGGTCCAAAGTTATCACTCACCTTTTAGCTAATTGTTGTTTGTTTTTAGTTGTATGGTGAAACTAGCTTGCTGTTGTCATTGATGTATTATAACTGCTTCAGTTGATTCCTGTTTTTAGAGTTTTTTTTAAAAATCATTTGGCTGTGTTTCTTTTTTACCCCTGCCAAGGAGGTTATGTCTTTGCCGGCGTTGGTTTGAGAAATTAGGCGATTTTCAGCATACGTGTATATGGATGGAAATGAGCTACTTGGCGGAGGTCTGCGCTCACCGAATGGTTTTCTAGTTGATGGCTATGTTTCGCTTTACGTCCAAGTTACGTTGATGAAATTAAAGTCTAAATGTATTGAAGAGATATATCAATATTTAAAATGGAAATTGAAATTATATAAGAAAATTTTACAGACATACATATTTCAAATCAGCACTTGATAATATTAATTTAAATTTGTATCCAGTATACTTAACCTACTTTGTTTATACTGAAAAACAACAAAAAAAAAATGAAGTTAGGAAATACAATAGCAACAATTTGCATCTGTATTTTCCCCACGATCCTCCAATCACAGTTAATTTTCGAGAAGTTATGTATTTTCACTATAACACTACGTATAATAAATGCGGGAATTCTTTAATGTGTGCTGTTGCGTATGCATCTCTGCATGTATTCATGTTATATGAAAATTTGCGTTACACTCGAAGACGTATAGAGCAAGGATGCCGTTTTGAAATGTAATTTATTTAACATAACATAAGAGATAGTTAAGTGAATATGCAACCCACCTAATAAAAAGATGCCACCATATAACGGGTTTGCATTATTTACGCCGTATGTGCCTATATATATATATATATATATATATAT
>NC_068999.1:19288484-19289604 GCF_001194135.2 Octopus bimaculoides | reverse complement strand
TATATATATATATATATATATATATATATATATGTATGCATGTATACGCGTAGTTATGTGAGTGTGTATTTATATACATGCATGCATGCATAAATATTTAATCACATTCGTACACAAACATGTTATAGTTATTGAATCTCGTTCCTAAAATAGACTCCTTAATTCACAGCCAGGGCATCAGCGTTTTGTATGATTGTAAATACGCACTCTAAACGAGCAAGATAGATTGAATAGATTGACATGTGTGTTTATGTGTGTGCGTGTGTGTACCTACAGAGAATGAAAGAGATATCCATATAAATATATAGATATATAGTTACATAAATTCATATTTGTACCCATGTATAAACGTAAAAATATATCATTCTAATCCATGTATTTATAAATGACATAATTGAGGTGCAGTTCTATATTTAAGAGAGGAGGTATTATGTGCATTATTTACATTATTTTCATTCGACGGATATTTGTCCACGGGCATATGGCGTAGGGATTTAAGAGCGCAGGCTACTAACCCCAAGATTCCGAGTTCTATTCCAATCAGTGACCTGAACAACAACAACAATATTAATAATAATAATAATGTTAATAATAATGATAATAATGACATCGAAAAGTACCTTAGGAATGAGAACCCAGGTTCGAAATTTCCCCAAGACACATGAAAAATGCAGTGGGGTATATCAGCCAAAACGTTGTTAACAACAAACAAGATGAAGACAAATATCCGTCGAATGTAAATAATTTAAATAATGTATATAATGCGCATAATTGAGATGTTTATAAAAATGTGTAATTAACAAAGTTTGTGTGAAAGTTTTGCAACTTATACGATCGCTCTAGAAATTATTTTAAACAATGTCCTCGGGGACGTACAGCTAATACAGAAATGTGTCGAAATTAGTAGCGATAAATAAACATAATTTTTTCAATCTTTGGACTGCGGCCATGCTGGTCAGGCTTCGTTGAATACACCAGTATTTACATTATTGTAAGTCTGATAGTTATTCTAACGGATTCGCTTTCTCAACCACAAAAACCGGTTGCAAAGGGGTGGTGGAGAGAAATACAAACACAAAGACACGCACATACACGTATAAGTACATATACATATGCATAT
>NC_068999.1:19287045-19288251 GCF_001194135.2 Octopus bimaculoides | reverse complement strand
TGTATGTACGTATGTATGTATGTATGTGTGTATGTATATATATTAAATTTCAAGGAGGGAGAGAAGACAGATTTGTTTATCATCCTCCTAGTCCGGCCAGTATATATTCAAATTGGGAATACAATCAAATATATACATATATATTTTTTATTCTAAGCACAGGTTGGGCCATCACGCAGATATATACAAAAAATTACATCAGATAGAATAAATTAAATTAAAACCACGAGCAGCTGATATGTTTAAAAGATTTAGAATTAAGTAAAATTTGTCCTCGAAAGAAATAAAAATAAAGCAGTTCACGAATGAAATGAAAATATAATGAAGTGATATATTCTTACAATCGTTTCATGGAATACGGAAAGAAGAAACTTATTCTGTCGCCTTCGGTGGCCGCACATCTTTCCTCAAACAGATTTTTTTAAAGTTCAGGTTTTTTAAAATTCTAAGTTTTTTTTCAAAGAGTTCTTTTTTTAAACAACTTTATGATCTACGTACTAAATATATAGAAAATGTGAAAGAGCTGCAAATGAGTTTAAAGGAAAAAAATAATAATGGAAATTCCAAGCGGTTCGGTGCCTATAAAATAAATTTTCATGTCGAATGATTACTAAAAATACAAGAATATATTTATATCACACTGCTCCTGACAAAAGGGAGACATAAGAAGTCTTCTACTTTAGGCCAACCAGCTTGTATGTATCTTTGGCCACTCCTCGCCACAACAGATTCTCTTTTATCACTACGTGTACGTTATGTAATTTTGTCCATTTAACTAGGTTTTTATGGTTTTTATTAGAATACGATGTACAGCGATGACGGATAATTGCCTGAGATTATTTCATCTATCTGCATTATGTACTTTGCTTTATAATACAGTTCATAGAATACATGTTGTTGTAAAACTTTTAGAGGCTTGTAAGACTTATTCGCCATCGCCATTTTGAATTTAAGAGATATAACATATTATTTACAAAGAAACGTTTCCTATTTTTCTGTATTGAATAGAATTCCCAATTGCGACATGTTACAGGGAATATGCTGCAATACTTCAAGCGTTACTTAGCGTTGTGGCAGATATTGGTTTTATTTATAATTTATATATTATTATCGAATCATGTAACACAGACATTGACGTAATATACAACACGACGGAAACACCACAGCTCCTCATACCCACAACAAAACTCACTCGATTACTCGATT
>NC_068999.1:19282989-19286074 GCF_001194135.2 Octopus bimaculoides | reverse complement strand
AAATATATATATATATATATACATACATGTATATATGTTCAGACATAGGCGCAAATATATGTATATAGAAACATATATACGCGTACACAGAAATACGTATATACATGTACACACAAACACACTGTTAGATGATCATCAATCTGTTTGGTGTAAGAATCTGCCAACAAATCTGAAGAAGGTCGCTGAAGACTTCTACCTCACGGTATGTTAAATGTCAATTCCAATTAAGTGCAAATAAATTTGAAGAAAATAGAACGCTTCAGAAAAAGAAAGACGAAATTCTACGAATGAAGTTGAACAAAAAAACATTAAATGCAAAGTATATGCGTTCATTTCCTGTGAAGTACTACAATTATGTTTTTTCACTATAAATTCTTGTAGAACTAACTTTGATGTCACTAACTAGAATCTACTTTTTTGTCAAGTAACTGCTGCTTATCGGAGTTTTCAAACAATCTTCGAATATTACTTTTCTTTTTATGAAATTGCATTACGTTATCAATGTGGTATTTTAGTTAAAACTTGGACATGCAATCACTAAAATGTGTAAATTATATTACTGTTAAAATCTTTAGTATGATTTCATCTATTCCAATCGAGAATAACTCAATATATAACGATTTCAAAATAGGCGCGCAACAAAGACTTGGATGTTTCAGTCGTAAATTTGAACCCAAATCATCATTACGTTTATATTATCGAACGTGAAAGACCAGTAGTTGACATCAGTTGTATTGTCTCAGCCTCAAAAGCAACAGAACAAAAGTAAGTGCCGGCATGATTTGGACACAAAATGTTACATGCTTTAATCAATTGCCGCCTTAATTTTTCTCTGACGCCAACTTCTGTAGAATCAATCAGCGTTGTATATTGGACAACGCAACTAAGACTCTTAACAATTTACGGTTCTAAAAGAAGGCATATTGAGCGAGAAACTAGTGTTAGATATAGAAAAGCGAGGTGGATATGGCTGATCAACATTTTACATGTAATTCTTAAGCATAGTTCCTGAAAATAAATGTGCAATAATATACTTTCTTCACACTTAGATAATAAAAAAGTTGCTAATATAGTGACATTTTCAAAAATTGTTGAGATGCGTGTATTTGAACATATCCGATGTTGTAACTGTTTTCATTCAATTCATTGATTCTGAACTGGTAATCTTGATATCACTCTAATAGAAAGCTGTACATAAGAGTTACACGATTTCATTTTTTTCTTTTTAGCTGAATGGATTCCGACACTGTATGATTCAATCATTCCAAAATAAAATAGTTCTTATAGAGATCCTGAACCACAGCCTTTGATGGAGGGAAATAGCCTATGTACTAAACCCAGATATTTAATTTTAGTGATTGACGAAATTCATTTTAAAGACAGCCCATGGATTTTGGGAGAGTGAAAAGGCAGCTCCTAGTTGAGTGAAAAGGCAGCTCCTGGGAGAGTGAAAAGTACATGTGACGAACATGTACTTCCTGTTAAGCCGTTGAATCACATATTTTACATATTAGAAATATTAGTTCAATGATTGTTACTAATGTAAAGAATTTCACTTCATATGTCCAAAATATGAACGGTTCCCTATATTTTATCGAATCTTACGGAGGTTAACACGGTAGAAAACTATAGCAACTACAATTAACAAGATACTCATCTATACGATAAACACTACCATTTCAGATTCTACACAAATCTTTTAAATGTATCTAATATACACGAATTCAATCTGTTACTATGTTAATCTGAAAAAAAGACCTTTACTGTTTGACCCATACAAGAGCTATGGTTTGATAAATTCTGTGAGACATGGTCAAAGTGAATTTTTGGATTTATTAATTCCCCTTGAAGCACCGATTTGAATCTGGCTATGGTGGGCACTGTAAGTTATCATCTAGTAGTAAATTAGGAAAGTGCTGGTACTACATCACTTTCGATATAAGTGACTTCCTCATTAAGTTTATAGGTAATGTGACTTTGTTCCGAATGAAATAAATTACAACCTTAAAGAAAAAAAGTTTCTCCTAGAAAAATAAAATTGAATCTACTTGAATAAACAGCATGCAAAATATTTTCATGCTTATATGTGATGTAAATTTCAGTCATCAAACTAGTAAATCGAAAGACACTGCGGTACAGCATATTTATGGAGTAAACTACATTAAGAAATATAATAAATATCTCAAATCTTATTTGATTGCATGTGGTTATATTGATCGTATGAACGTTAATGTTGAACATTAATTACACTGATAAAAAAAATGTTGCTAAAACTAAAGCAAAATAAACAATCTAGTACTATTGCAAAATAGTGTCAAATGTTTAATGTGTATAATTAAATTAAAATGAATTTTTGCTAAGCTCGCCAAGAATCTAGTATTCATAATACGAATCATATTCTAGGATATTTAATAATTATCCCAATGCAGATATTTACAAAAATAAAAATGCAATGAAGATATACATACATATATACATATATACGCAGACATATATATATATACACACAGACATGAATATTTACATACTTATACATACGTATATACTTATACACGTATGTGTGTGTACATATATGTATATATACTCACATACAAACACACAGACGTATGTACACATATGTATACATATGCATACATTAATTTCGTAGTTTATTACTATATCGTTATTTCTTCAAATATTATTTTGCTACTTGAAATCTGAAATTGAATTTCGAATATACTATCCATATCATCATTATTGGCTTCAGCATCACAATCATCGCCCTAATAATCAGCATATTTTTCTACCATCGCCATTATTATCAGTATCACTATGTTTAACATGTTATCAATTTTTGCACTTAAATGTTGAGGTTTCCTGATAATCATTTCATTTTAAACGTTATCGATTGTATATTGCACAGAACTTCTGATATTTTCTTCTTCCTCCTCTGAATTATTTTGTTTTTGCACCTACCTAACACGTTCCAAACCAAAGCTATATACAGGTCAGTTATAGTCACTTCAATAAAGATTAAAACGCTCCGAGTGAGAGCACTATTATCTGAGGATTTATACGTTTATATCGTTTATATATATATATATAT
>NC_068999.1:19277553-19282438 GCF_001194135.2 Octopus bimaculoides | reverse complement strand
ATATTATATACAAAAAACAGCTTACATAAATTATCATTGTTTTAAATTATCTTTGTTTTAAATACAATTTGAACGAAGTTTAAGTTTAAAATAATAATGAAGATAAAATTAGTACATATTTAACCGGTGTAATAGTTAAAGCTAAAAACGTTTATTTAATTATCATTAAAAATGAATTGAATAATAGAAAAATATAAGAATATTTATTTCTACAAACGTAAAAATAAAAATATGAATGGAAAAATTAGGTAAGAAAAAAATTATCACGAATAAAAGATTAAACTTTATATATATATACACAGTTTTATCTATAAAGCTCAATTTAATTTTAATTTTTTATAAATTGATTTTAATTGAGTCTTTACCTGTAATTTTGGATTTTGTCTCTAATATTATATATATTATATATATTCAAAGTATTTCTTCATGAACAAGTAACGTAAATATGTTTGGAGGGTTTCAAAAAATGAATTAGTTGTATGGTGCATCCTATGAAAACATGCTTAAACCAAATTAATATATGAAATGTACATGAAATATCACTTCTGTATTTTTCATATTGTGTAACACTCCTACAAGAAGAGAATAACAATTATTGAAGAATATTATTTGCTATATACCTCTTTACCGAAATAGTAATGTCTATGTTGTACTCCTAGCAGCAATGAGAAATGCAAGACAGCTATTAGCTTATCAGAATGAAAAATAAAAAAAAAAATCATAATGCATGAAAGAGAAATTTTCGGTACATTTACTCGTGTGAATACCCTCTATATGCTTTTGCTACTGACGGGTACATAAAATATCACGTGGCACACATATGAAAAAAAAAATAGGTGACGCGCAGAAGTTAAACCTAACTATCTGCAAATTCAAGGCAAAAGAAATGATATTACTAACACAAAACTACAATGTAATAATTCCATCGTAGGTTCACAGTTTCTTAACATCGGCAAGTTGAAAAATGTTGCAATTATAAATTTGATGTCCTCATGTAATGTTTATCTCGTATTATTTCTTTCATGAACTCTTTAAGAGAATTAAAAAAAAAAATTGGCTTGAAATTACATGACTTAAATATTTCTAGCTTTGTTTATCATTACGACAATATGATCATATGTTTGGAAAACATATGAAGTAAATGTAAAATATACTTCGAATAGCTTTATTTCGTGAGAGTTATTACGCAAAATTCCAATTCACTAAATATCTCCTTAGATATATCTAATACATCATATTCATATAAACATGATTATTTTTCTGTTGTCTTAGCCGTGTTTTAAGTTGCCATTGGCCAACAGAATATATCTCTCCGCTTAATCATTGCATATCATATTTTTGTCTTTCATTATAATGACTTGTTATAGTGAAAATATGTATAAACTTAATGCACTTTGTATGTATTTACGTGGTGGGTACTTTTCTTATAGAATTTCTAACTTGTTGAACATAAAATTATGTATGGCAAATTATAATGTATATATATATATATATATATATATATAACAGAAGATGTCTGTGTGTCTGTCTCTGTTTGTATGCGCTTTATGCATTTCCATATTTTTCAACAGATTTCCCTCAAACTTGACACACTGATAGCTTATGTTGCAAGAGTGGTCACGATCTACTTCATATTCTCCAGACCCCTCCTGTGTACCTCCAGAACTGCGGATAAGGGGTCAGAAAAACCATTCTTTGCCCATAATTCCCTTGGTTATCGAGCGATTTCCTCTAAATTGGAAATGATCATTACTCATGACATAAGAATTGTTTTGTCAAGTACATCCGCGGTAATTGTGAAAAATCCACGAATAACTGCGTAAAAATATGTCTTTTGCCAATAACTTCCGCAGGTTCCAGCCCATTCGCTCCACATTTTACACAGAAATTACTCATGCTTTAAGAATTGCTCTAAACTTATGTTTTTGTCAAGTCAATCCGCGTTGAAAGGGAAAAGTCTGCGAATAACTGCGTAAAATTCGTTTTTTTGCCTACAACTTCTCCAGTTCCGAAACTGATTCGCTGCGAGTTTGTCAAGAATATTACCCATGCTTAATTCACTGATTTAAACTAATGATTTGTCAAGTTTATTTGCATTAAATTTGGAAGTTACTCGATGAAACTTCTTTTATTTTTGTTTACCACTTCTGCCGTTTACTCATACGCCAATATTTAGCTCACTGGTTTTATCGATATACATTAGTATTTACTTAAACCTCCTCCTCTTATTGCCTGTCGTAATAATGCCCCTCATCCAAACACTTAAGCATCACATTTTCTTTATATTACCCTCTGTTCACGGTGTGTGAAGCGTGGTGAACTGCGAACATGACCTGTGACATGTGGGCGTGAACACTATTTATGCGCACCCCCTTTTTTTAACACTGTTTACTTAATTCCCGCCACGTTGTCGCCTACAGCCGTGATACCCCTTCTCTACTATACATACTTAAGGGCACACGTGATTGATACACCATCTGAGAACACATTAAATCCCTTCTCAAGACTTCATATCAAACTGTTACCGCTTGTCTTCATCGTTGCCCGGCGACTAATTTTGTTACTATTTGCGACAGTTTTGTTAAAATTTTGTTACAATAAGTGACCAATTTTGTTACAGTTTAGCGCTAGCGTTATTTATGACATAGGAATTATACTAATTATCAAAACATTGTAGTATTTTAAATCCGAGCAACGTCGGGTACTTCTGCTAGTTCGATATAATATTTCTAATATTTCTTTTTTTCTGGAACAAACGTATGACAATGTGTTTGTGAATGTGGCATATTATGAATGAAAATGGTATACAAGTACATTTAATACATATCACAATAAATCACTACAAATGTCACTGGAAAATATTCCCATGTCCCTTCTTTCTCCGTCACATTCTATTTCTTAATAACTTCGTTAAAATTTTTATTTCGTCTGTCTTTACGTTCTGAGTTGAAATTCTGCCGATAAAAAAAAATATTATTTTTTTATCGGCGGAATTTATACTATTATTTTTATTCCGACTTTGCTTTCACCCTTTTGGGGTCAACAAATGAATGGCAAAGCGGATTACTAAAAGAGTTCACAACCTACCATTTACCTGGAACATAGTCGGGTAGAATTCCCCTTTCAGCTGAATCTCCTTGATAATCGACTTGCTACTTATCTTTAAATGTTCAGCTAAATATATCATGATCCAATAAAATATACACCGTCCATAGAAATTGATTTTTCCAATTATTTAAATGATTGTAATTCATAATTGTAGTAGTTACAGTTTCACAATAACAAAAGTCGTCCTTTAGCAAATTTTATTAATATGCAGAAAAATTCCTCTTCACACACCTCTGACCGGGAATTCACTGAGCTGCAATGTTAGAGGCCCTGGCAAACTGCAGAGATATGCTGCTGCGTAATCTGCTACATTAAAACTTGGAGTTTACTGACAGTGCGAGGAGACAGATAGATGAGAGCTGTCATTGAAAGCTGTCTTTGGACTTTCAATGCACAAGCAGTATCTGAATACAGATACACTACGCACATGATTATATACACTGATGCCTGGATCTCATAGGAAAGGCATGAAGTTACCTGTGATCATTTTTCCTTTCTCTTCTTAAAGGTATTTATGTTGCACATACTTTGTGAATATATACGCCAAGGTATTTTTGAAAAAATTGAATTTGGAAAACGTATCTTATAGAAAATGTATTCTAAAATATTTGCTTCATATATATAAATACATAGTGTAAATTATTTACCCAACATATTGATTTATCATGTTAGCAGAAGGCCAGGAATATAGGGGGAGCACTAAGTCAATTACATGACACCAGTGTTCAACTGGTACTTAGTGTATCGACCCTAAGTTAACAACGACAAATCCAACGGTTGCGGCATTTGAACACATAACTCGGAATGAATGTTGCTAAGCATTTTTCAGGCGATTCCGTCGTATTGTTGTTGTTGTTTCCCAGTGGATATCGTTGGCCCCTAGTATTATTGGGTCACATCATATCAGCAGGGATCCCATTTTTGAGTTTATGATTTCACCTACTACGTACGTTGACAACTGCTCAGTCTTCCCTATCGGTTATTTCTCTTGCCGCTGCCTTTGCTCTCAAGCCACATATAGCGTAAAATGGCTAAACCAAGCTGAAATCACATAATCCAGTTGTCCGAGAAGCAGAAGTAGCAGTATCTGCTTGTCACTGGCGATTGTTAGGATGTGCTATTTATGTACAATGTAACCATATGAGAGATTTTTCTCTTGGTAAATGTTGGAATATATGTGTTCTCATGTAAGATCCACTTTTAAGTGGTGAATATTTTGCCTAGGTATTAATACTGCCTCTCTTGCTATAATTGTTTATTTTTATAGAATAGATGAAGTTTATAAATTAAATATGAAAATATACAATAAATAATTCAGCAACGATTGAAAAAGTTGTGTGAAATTGATTATATAACCTAGCGATACAAACTCCCAAATACCTTCGTGAAAATCCGAAACAAAGCTCTTTGTCGCAACCTGGTATATTAGAGGGTATTATTTATGCCCCAGTTCAAGTAACTTTATTTTCATGCACAATAGTAAGATCGGAATATAGCTTCAGTACCTTTTACATTTAATTGACACTCATATAGAAATACATGATTTGATTTTATATTTATAATGTGAATTTCTTATACCTTATATTTTGCTAGAACATGCATTTTCTACTTCAGAAATCGTCAACGTTTCGTAATAGGATTTTCATTCCCACTCTATAGATAGAATGCTAGTGAAACACGTACTTGGAAAAGACATATCCATATTATCTCAGGAAATTCTGAGACATGTGTTTAAAAATATTCTATAATCAATATTTTATATATATATATGTATATA
>NC_068999.1:19275956-19277378 GCF_001194135.2 Octopus bimaculoides | reverse complement strand
TATATATATACGTGTGTGTGTGTGTGTGTGTGTGTGTGTTTGTCTCTGTGTGTGTGCATATGTGTGTGTATCTGTTAGGTTTCACTTTATTCCTTTTCATATGAAATTCATCAAAGTAATCGTTTTCTTTCATTCCTATCTTTTCTCAAGCAAATACGATATCTAAAGAATTTCGTTCAATTACATAAACGATATTTCTTTTGTGGCAGTATCGTTTCAAACGTATGGAAAGTTTAACATAAATATATCACATGCATAATAATGTGCGATCGGTTTGTTTTATCGCAGAATATTTGCTTCACAGTATCGCTTACGCTTAGCTTTTACATAGAATACCATGACAATATTTACTGTACATGCCCACACACACTTAAGAGACTTGCTACCATTCTCTACAAACGTTGCCCATAGAAAGTCAGCAGATATGCTGAGCATTGCGATATCGATGTATTAGTGCACTCTGTTTTGCACGAAACATTACGAATTAATATGACCTTTTTGCATGTTACACATAATATACTTGTATACGAAACTTAATGTTCCCGTGAATAGACGCAAAGTTTAGTAAGGGAGCAATATTTTCGTTAGGGTGACAGTAATATATTTAGAAGAAGTGTATACACGATGTCAGACGTATCATACACATAATATGAGAGTAGCAACACATCACTGCATGCTGTAAGTCATTCTATAGAAGCTAGCATTCTACTGCCTTGTTATAAAGCAGCATATAATGCAAAATATGGTTCATTAGCATTCTCGAAAATATAATAATTAACAACAACCGATTTTCTACTCTGAGGGTATACATTTTACACGCATCTCCTGGCGTTACACCTAAATTCACTTTAGGTGATGGAATAGCAGAATCTATAGCGCATCGGACAAAATGCACAGAAGCATTTCTTCTGATATTGTACATTGTGAGTTAATATCTTGTCGAGGTCAACAATGTACTTTATCGTAACTGAGTGGATAAAGTAGAGAGACTATAAAGGAATGAGACTCACGTATTTGGACCAGCGTGGCAGCCAACATGCGCTATTGATAAATTACGATAAAGTGAGTATTGCTTCTTAATCAGCCCAGGCTCACGTAAGGGATTCTATAGGAATCAATCAACTCATGGGAAGGTATTTCTGACTAACGTGCTTAAGACACCCGATTGTAAGCGATTATTTTGTTTCTCTGACAAACTAAAGTGAAAAATTCATGAAGGTTCGAATCTGTCAAATATATTTCAACTGGATTTTGAATTAGTTAAATGTCTTTTGCTGATTCACGCTTCCCCTCACATATATATTGACAAATATGGATGCATACACCTACATATATATATTTATATGCGTGTGTGTGAGTACACAAACGCACACGCGCGCACACATACACACACATACACACACACACACACACACACACACA
>NC_068999.1:19271646-19275818 GCF_001194135.2 Octopus bimaculoides | reverse complement strand
TATATATATATATATACAGGTATATATATTGCTGTTGTTGGCACTCCGTCGCTTACGACATCGAGGGTTCCAGTTGATCCGACCAACGGAACAGCCTGCTCGTGAAATTAACGTGAAATTAACGTGAAATTAACGTGCAGGTGGCTGAGCACTCCACAGACCCGTGCACCCTTAACGTAGTTTTCGGGGATATTCAGCGTGACACATACACATTCCTGCAACCCAATTAGATCTATGCATCACTACTGCGTCGTTAGTTTGTCAAGCATGTAGTTGCTGGCTTATATTATTATTAATATACAGATGCTTTGTAAGGTTACATATCTTAATATATGAACATGAATATCTGTACACAGGTGTAAAAATATACAAAGGCATATTTTGTGCCTCTGTAGATAATTCATGAGTTATGTTAGTTTAGAGACTATATTTTAGTACCTTTTAGTTTGCGTAGTTTCATGATTCCCAGTTGCGTTCAAAAGAATCATGTAGGAACATATATGTGTGAGTGTATGTATGCATGTGTGTATGCATATACAGGCGTACGGGTGTGTGATTCACCATCAGTGCTATACATATGGGTCGGAACAAACTGTCTGGGAGCTGCCCTAGTCATGAGATGATTGTGACGACAGATTTCTGGTGAGGTTGTCTTCCAGTCATAAATTATACGAGCTACAGCCGAAATTTACATATGGGTTGGTGAGACAACGGCCCTTGTCTAAATATATGTACAAGCGGTTGTGTGTGCGCATGTGTGTATACGCATCCCAACCTAAGCTATCCAGCTAAATATTCTTTACCTACTACCTTGCTTATATATCTTGCCCTTCCTTTTTCTAGTATCATTCATTTGTCTTAAAGCCAATGTACCCCAATCCATCCCTGTTCATATATTCACTTCCACAACAATATTTTTTTAAAATTTTTAATTTTTTTCCAAACAGTTATTTGTCTATATTTAGAAATGTTTGCAATTCTTATTATAGAAATATAATAGTAAGTAAAAATTGTAGCATTGTTTCATTCCGTAACCAAAGGGGCTTATAACAGCATGACAGCCGAAAATCAGGATCTTTAGTGAGACAGAACTTTATGTACGGATGTACCGTATGAGACCCGGACTACAAAATGGATGCAATTATTATTGCTATTATTATTATTATTATTATTATTATTATTATTATTATTATTATTATTATTATTATTATATGTTTGACTTTTGCATTGTATTTGTATAAAGTGGCTCCAAGTTTCACCCAGAGACCTCAAGAGACAACAAGCAAGAAATCCATGTTGGTGTTATGGCGAGGGTTGTCATATATTTGGTTTTGCAAATAATATTGTACTAGAGAATGTTTAAGAAAACATTTCAATTTGTTTTAAAATCTGTGATGACAGAGAACTTTACGTAGGATATGGGCAGTTCCCATGAGCACTACCTTTGAATTTTTGCCATTTTGGGGTTTCCTGGTATCTGATCTAGGTAGCAATCAGCCCCTTTTGCTATGATTCCTAGGGCACCTATTACAACTGGTATTGTTTCAGCATTGAGAGATTCGTTGTCACTAATCAAAGTCAGTGTGGTTCTCCATGATCTCATATTTACAGACAAAACGTTTCACAGAGTAGGTGCCATTTTATACATGTGCAGGCATTTCTTAATCCAGCTATATGGAAGACAATCACATTTGCCAATTTCTATTTCAAAATATTTACTCTTGCACAGGTTTGATAGATATTGACCGGCATTTATGTCGATTGATAAAGTTATATCAATGAGGAGGCATGATTGTTGGTCTTTTAATATAATGTCTGTCCTATTCGCATCTGTCTTTCTGTCAGTTTGAATGGGGAAGTTCCAGAGACATGAGATGTGACCATTTTCAAGCACTGGATATGGTTTGCATTCCCACCAGTTTTTATCATGAATTTTATCATGGTCCAGGATTTTGCAAATTATCCAGTGAATTTATTGTGCCGCTCTATCATGCCTGTTGAGATACGCTGTGGGCGCAAGATGACAGCACAAGGAGACATGATCAATGATTTCATTTTGTTGTTGACATACATGACATGTCTGCCTACTGCCGTTCTTTAATATGTTGGCCTGGTAGTTCCTTGTAGGTAGGAATTGATCTTGGGCTGCTATGATAAACAGTTCTCTGTCTGATTTTAAGCCAGAAGACACTAGCCATGAATTGGTAAGGGCTTTGTCAACATCGGCAATATTAGCTCTCTTTGGGTACTTGCTATCGAGAGGTTTTTCTTGCCATTTGTCAGTAAGAATTTCTAAAGCAGTAGTTTAACACAAGTTTTCAAACGCTTAGCTTTTTCTGTATTGGTTTCTGATACGTCTGATTCTGGAATTTGCTGTATTTAGAATTCACTTCGATATTCCTTTGCCAGTTGCGTTACTGTGTATGATGTTTTCTTGTTTCCATGCTTTTAGACAAGTTTTAACATCCAGTCATCAGAGTTTTTCAGGTAGGTGTCTAGGCCAGATTTGGCAATCTTCATCGTTAATTCCAGTTGTAAAAGTCCGCAGCCACCCTCTTTTCTTGGTAGGTAAAACCGTTCTATATCTGACTTTGGGTGATTCATTCTATACATTGACAACAAATTTCGTACTTTTTTGTCAAGATTACATATTTCCTAGTATTTCAAATTTCATATTTCATAATTGACCAGTTAATGATATTGAAACAGTAAGTCACGACCGGTATGGCTAAAGTATTGGTCGCTTTGATCCTGTTTCTTGCATTCACCTCTATCTTCAGTATTGCCCTTCCACTGCGATAACATCTTCAGATCCTTTCCCTCATCACTGCTGCCCAAGATTAACGTTGGATGTTTCTGTCATTTCTCCTTTGATAGAAGTAGCTTTTGTACATTTATCGAGGCCAAATTGCCTCCTGATGCCATCACTGAATTGTTTAGCAGTCGCTAGTAAGCCATGTAGTTGTAGGTATTTTTCTTTCAAAGAACTTCATATCATCCATGTAAATGAGATAATTTATATTTTTATCAAATATTTTGTAGCCGTAATGTGTATCATCGAACAGTTTCGAGAGAGGCATTAACACTAGACAAAAGATGAGTGGTGACAGAGAGTCACCCTGGAAAATGCCTCATGAAATTCTTACATCTTAAGCATTGAGAGATTCATTGTCACCGTTCAAACTCAGTGTGTTTCTCCATAATCTTATATTTGCAGACAAGATGTTTCACAGAGTAGGTGCTATTTTGTATATGTCCAGACATTTATTAATCCAGCTATATGGAAGACTATCAAAAGCTTTTTTTGTAGTCTATCTAGGTTATCGACAGGTTTTTGTGTCGTATGTGACATTCTTTCTAGATATTCTTATTGACGAGTAGCTGATCTCTACAACCATATGACCTATGTTCACACCCTTTTTGCATTAAAAAACTATTAAAAAACTTTAGGTATATTCAGTCAATACAGATATTAGTAATTTATACACTATTGTTTGATTATACATTATAGTTAATTGTTTTATTATGATCTAAGTTATATAAAGTTTAATCTTTCATTCATAATAAAATGTTCATTCGTGTTTTTATATCTATTTATTCTATTCTTTTTCTTTACGGAATATTTTCACGAGAATACTTTCAAATAAACGTTTTAGTCTAACATCTTTTAGTTTTAACTATAGCATCGTCTAAATATGTGCTACTGCTATCTTTATTATTTTAACCTAAAACGTGGTTCAAATTGTATTTTAAACGAAATATTCATTAAAATTAGATTTGCATATAAATTTCCTGTTAGATTATATTATAATAAACGTAAAGTTAATTTGGAACGTTTGTATACGTTCATTTGTTATTTATTGTTGGTTGATATATACATTCTTTTATTATTATTATTGTTGTATTTTGACCTGAAGATTAGCTATATTTTCGAATAGAATACATTTTCGATAATTTTAATCGATTTAAATATTCTTTCTATTTGAAAATTGGTTATGAAACACGTGTAGTCGTTTTATTATCATTATCTTATGGCATTTACTTTGTATTATATTATACTTATTTATTGTGCTTTTACTTATTATTTTTTTCTATATGTGAAAGTAAATTTTCGTCGATGAGCTCATGAACATTGGTTCTTTTACCTAAAACTATATATATATATATACATA
>NC_068999.1:19267599-19271318 GCF_001194135.2 Octopus bimaculoides | reverse complement strand
TATATATACATGCACACATGCATGCATATATACATACTTACATACATATATTTCTGTATGCATGTGTGAGTTTGTGTATGTGTGTCGATACTTAAGAAAATCATGTTCACTTTTTCAGTCACAGACAATTAGAAGATAAAATTCTCTGATATACGTCTGATATACGTCTGTGGTAGAAATAAGTTTACATAGGCTATAATTGTGATTGGTGATTTGTTAGACTATGCAAATAATGTGGGAAACGATGTGAATTCTTGAAATATGGATGGGTAGGAAATCGTTCGTGTTTAAAGAGTGACACATTTGGAACGACTGCACGAGAGAGAGAGAGAGAGAGAGAGAGAGAAAGAAAGAGAGAGAGACAGAGACAGAGAGAGACAGAGAGGGAGAGAGAGACAGAGAGACATACAGACAGACAGAGAGAGAGGGAGAGAGTGATAGATGCAGAGACAGAGGGAGATAGGGAGAAAGATGAAGTGAAATAGGGGAGGGAGATTGATGTCAAGGTCTTTCAATAAGGGCAGCTTTACAACATTTAGATTGTAAAATTCATTGAAGATCAGGCAGTTCTTTAGTCAGTGCCGGCATTGCTGTTTTCTCTTATTGAAGTGAATCGTATTTTTCGATGAAGAATAATTATATATCTTAAATTTATTGATAAGCTGTTTTACTTTCCCTTTGAGAAAATATTGTAGAATATAAGTTAAATATAACAAATAATTAAGTGGAAAGAACCCAATGCATAATACAATTAATAAAGACAAAATTTAGCTGTCATTTTATACTAATTCAATCTGGCAGATTATATAGGAACAAATAATATTAAAACATTTATAGATTTAAAGTTTTAAGAGATTAAAACACTGAAGCAGATGTACAAATAGTAATCCTAATTTAATTTTTCTACTCACATAGTTTTAACGTTTTTGATATTTTCTAATACGAGTTGCCTAAATCTAAAATAAGTCGATATAGTGCGAACCAAAATCATAATATGAATTCAAAGGACTCGAAACGTCTTTCTTTGTCCTTCCATGAGATGTTATGGAGCAACGTATCATTTAGGCCGTATAGGCATCACGTACAAGTATAAAACATAGGGTTATTTTCAAGATAGTGTGCGAGAATTATAATGCCTATCCATTGGTTCGATTCTGTTCGTCGGAGAAATTCACACGATACCTCCAAAAATGAAGAATACGCAACATACTTATAAAAACAACATGCATTGTTGCACATAGATTTTCCTTATTAAGGGAAGACAAATAGGCATTTTCGACTCATGACCGCCCGTGTTTACATATCTATATTAATGTCAACCTGGTGATGGCATTCTTAGATCCAATGCACGTAAATATACATACATACAAATACAGGGTGCAGTGAATAAGCTGTCGTCTAAATTACGCAAAAAGGAAAATGACGCTAACATCGCATTTTAACAGATATATTTGCCAGAATTACCTAAAAATACCTTGAAATGCTGAAGAGTGAATATATTCAATAAAAGCGCCATTGGCTTCAACCACAGCCTCCAGACATCTTGGGAATCTCCTTCAATTCTTCTGGATAGTCTCCATGTTTAAGTTGGTGAATACTGCCATAGTCCTTGCCTTAATTCATTTTTGGTGTTACAAATAGTTTTGTTGGTCTCTCGCTTAACTGCTCTCCACGCATAGTCAAGAGGGTTTTCAGTCTGGGGAGTTGTGTGGCCAGACGTTAGGGGTGATGTGGTTGCAGAAATAATCTGACGGCCAAGAATGGGTAATCCAACTTGTGTGACATGGTACAGATGCCTGTTGCCAGACATAGGGTCGTCCAGCAGCCACCCTTTTAATCCAGGTCAGCATTACCTCCTCATGATACTTGATGTCGGCCTCCGTGTTGAGGCTGAGGCTGTGTGGGGAGATGAATGGAGGCATAACTTCGCCATCACTAGTGATCACAACAAACACCATGATGTTGACTGGGTGTTTGATTTTTATTACTTTCGGTACATGTCCTCAGATTGCTCTCTCCAAATATTCACACCCAAACACTTTAAAATGATCGTATTGGACCTTCCAGCGCGAATGGCAAGCAATACAGCATGTCATTTCCAAATTTCTGTCATTTGACGGTGGCCATGCTGGAGCACCGCCTTTAGTCGAGCAAATCGACCCCAGGACTTATTCTTTGGAAGCCTAATACTTATTCTATCGGTCTCATTTTGCCGAACCGCTACGTTACCTGCACGTAAACACACCACCATTGGTTGTCAAGTGATGGTGGGGGACAAACACAGACACACAAGCACACGCACACGCACACGCACACGTATATATATACATATATACGACGGGCTTCTTACACTTTCCGTCTATCAAATCCACTCACAAGGCTTTGGTCGTCCCGAGGCTATAGTAAAAGTCAGTTGCCGAAGGTGCCACGCAGTGGGACTGAACCCGGAACCATGTGGTTGGTAAGCAAGCTAAGGAACTAATCTTTTTATTCTCAAACGCAGGATAATGGTAATAATATAGCATGAATAGGACAAACTACCCATATTTTGCAGAAAATGTGTCGTCGGTCAGCCATGTATATGTGTTTTTTTATCTTCTGTGACTTATATGACTGGTGTGTCCTGGAGTACCTGCTAACGGATTTTGAGTGAGTAATTGCAAATGAATAGAGCTGCAGCAATATTTGTGGATCACTTCCTAACGGAAGATAAAATAACATATATGTACACACACACACACACACACACACACATACACACACACACATACAAACACACACAAACCCACACATACACACACACACGCACACTCATACACACACACATACACACACACACACACAGAGATATATGTACACAAGTACATAAGTATGTATTGCATGCTCATTTATGAGGGTCCCAGTCTGTGCATGTGAAGCTGGGAAATGTATTTGGAAGATAAAACAGATAAATAATGGTGGACTTTCTAAAATAATATTTTGATTGACTGTTATTTTTAATAGTTTTATCATATACCTATCTATAAATATCAACATGTAAAGACTCATAGTAATTCATGCATTTGTTCCTATCTAACTAACTGTATGAATGTCTATTCTTTTTTTCTTTTTTTGTTGGTATGTAGTTTTCCTATTTTAGTCAGAGTTTGGCTAAACGAATAGGGTAATTATTGAAAACTGAACTGAAGTAGCTGGTTAATTAATGTATATAATTGATATTCACTTAATTATATTTTCTCACGTTGTTCACAGTAATAAATTGCTGCAGTGTGCATCTCACTTTTCATAATTTATTTACGTGAATTATAAAGACAAAAGTGAAATTAATAAATGAAAATAGAAACAAAAATAAGTAGCTCTAGGAAATAAATACGCAGAGAAAACGAATAGCAACATACGCATAAACATACTACAGCATTCAGCTACTGAAAATAAGGATAACTGTTTTTATGACTCTGGTCCAGGAGCTCATATTTGTGTTTATTTTACTCTCTTGTTTCTTATTATTAGCAAAATATTTCGTAAATGATAAATAAATTTAGAATTGAATCGTAAGAATTCACATTATATGTTGCAGACTCTCAAATGGAGATTTAGACATCTGTTTGACACACTCAGGCATACACCTGTATATATTTTCGTGTGCGTGTGCGTGTGTGTGTGTACCTGTGTCTATATATATAAACGTGTGTACGTTATATATATATATATATATATAT
>NC_068999.1:19265745-19266750 GCF_001194135.2 Octopus bimaculoides | reverse complement strand
CAAACACACACATGTATATCTCCTTCTGAAATTATATTGAAATAAATTACAGTTTCACTGTAATAAATCTATTAATTTCATTTAGAATTTTCAGTGTCATTTTGATTTTTGTTTCTCTGTTTTTAGAGATAATTGCATTTCTTTATTTTTATACATTTTTTAAAATTCTTTAGTCAGCTTTAAGTATGAAATATTACAATATAAACTTATAATTGGATTCGCCATATTTTAGTGCCTGATTTTGTGGGCATAAAGAACACAGAAAACAATTAATATTGATTCTTCATTTTATTTTTATTAGTTAGTTATCTTCTCCGACATTTTAATCTAAGCATTTAATTTTTATCTTCAGTTCAGTATAATGTTAGTTTTGTATCCTTCGTAAGGCACAAATTGAGGTGACCTGTGAAATAATCAGCATCACGTTACTTGTCAATGACGTTGTGAAAAATTCAATATAGAAATACTATACGCTAGGCAATGAGAGAGAGAGAGAGAGACAGAGAGAAAGAGAGAGAGAGAGAGAGACAGAGACAGAGAGAGAAACAGAGAGACTACTCTGGATATTAGGCTGTTAAACGTAGCCCGGCATCTTTGTGTTCTGTGCAGAGTTAAAGAAAAAGAGCTAACAGTTACTGATATATTGTTATGCACGTTGAAAATGTTCGCGTAGTGCATCTGGAATTATTTTAGTCAAGCGTCATCCATATCAGGGTCAATCAAGGGGTAACAATCAATACTCTTATATATTTTTCGTCGCTTTTCTATTGCATATTTAAGTCAGTGAACTGTAGACGTGCAGAGCACTAACTTGAGGGGTTGTTAGTCGAACAAAGGGGACCCGGTACTTAGCCTCTCGTGTTCTAATCTAGAACCGCTATGTTACCTTGACTAAGTACACCACCACCAGTTGTCAAATGGTGGTGCAGAAAACACAAACACAAAGAAATACACACACACACATATATGTAATAATATATATATATATATATATATATATATATA
>NC_068999.1:19260535-19264409 GCF_001194135.2 Octopus bimaculoides | reverse complement strand
TATATATATATATATATATATATATATATGCGCACGTGTCTGATGAGTAACTTTCAGTTTCCGCGTTGGATATCCACTCAGACATTTTAGCACTTTAGTTCGGCCCGGGCTACAGTAGAAGGTATATTGCTATGATGCAATGCAGTGGAGCCAAACCCAGAACCATTTGGTTGAGAAGTAAAATCCTCCCGAGATAGCAATGTGTACCTCAGTATTATTAATAAAATTTGCAATCTTATGCAATTTGTATGAACATAGTTATATTTAGCTGTTACACCATTTGTAATCCAACGAAAATAATTTAATTGTAGATAATCAACATGCATGTGCCTAACATTGCAAGGTCATGATCTCACAGCCGAACTTGATGAAAGGCTGCGTGTGCGTTTAAATTAATTCCCGCAGTCATTAAATTAATGCCAATATATTCAATGAGGTGACCATCATCAGTCTAATTTGAAAGAGAAAAAGATAGCTTGGCCTTAATCACCTGAACTCAGGTCATGATTACTTTCATTAGACCTTTTTTAATTAGTGCTCCAGCCAGATATCCATTCGCTGATAATGAATGATAGCAGGTAAACGCGTTTGGAATGCATGCTCAAATGAATAAATGAATATTTACCATTGAGACGATGTTTGTTCAACACTGCGTATTTCATATTAATTTTCTTACGTACAGAACATTAAATACGCCGAGTCTAATTTAACATTATTATCTCTGTTTGAATGATCTCCCGAAGAAACTACGCTAAGTGATACATTATTTTAGATACATTAATTGTACACGAGTACAATTGTAAATGTCTTACATGTACTTAAGTAAAACATTAAGTTCTTTAAATTCTATATTATTAGACTACACATAATTTAATATATCGAAGTATTAGCACCATTATCATCCTAGTTGCTGACATGTTTCCAATATTTACGTTTCTTCAGTGCAAACACTCTTTTAATTAGAAATTTCGCGGCTCATTATTGTAGGTGCCGTCTCCAATAGCTTTCTGTCGATCAAAGACTTGTGGTCTAGATTTGTTTTATGGTAGATTTTGAAAACACACACACACACACACACATACACACACACACCCATGCAAACACACACACACACACACGCACACACATATGTATAAAACTGTCTCTCACTCAATCGCTCTCTCTCGCTCTCCCTCTCTCCCTCCCTCTCTCTCTCCCTCTCTCTCTCTCTCTCTCTATATATATATATATATGTATATATATACACACAAAGAATATGAAGAATACATACACAGAATAATCAATATGTTTATTATAATAGTCAATTCGTGTTGCCTACGTGCGTTTCGATTAAATCCATATTTATGCTGTCAAATCGCATTATGAATTTGAAAAAAGTAAAAACCCTCACCAGGCCAAAAGTTGACTGTTATGAATATACAACTTGATTGTTACATTTTCTGACATCCTAACGGATGGATAGTTCATACTAATTCAATCGTGGATTGTGCGTCTTGGATGTTGTTCCAAAAATAGCTAGAAGTTGATTTTGACCGCATTGGGCAAGGGATAGGCATTGTCCAGAAGACTAGTTTATGTTACTATTCGGCCTTTTGAGTGCTGCAAACCATTTTTTACTAGCAAGCCATATACCTTTATCTCTCTTCAGTATGTCTGTAGACACATGCCTCATTGACTATATAGGTTTATAAACTTGCCTTCACCATTTATATATAGCTTTATATGTATATAATTATATATACGTTTATAAACTTGCCTTTAGCATTGTATCATATTCATAAAATATATTTATATGTTCGTATTCAAAGTTAAAAAATAAATCTAGGTATGTACTTATTTGCTACTTTTACTTATTTACTTTTTTGTTTGTTATTAATGAAAGAAGTTGTATTAGTTATTAAAGTAATTATCTATTTTGATATATTAGTTGATAATGTGGTTTCTTATATATACTGGTCTATTTAATCAATGGTATAGAAATATTTTCTTATTTGGCATATATACAGTGTTTACTTGTACCTAAAATCATTAAATCCAAAGAAAACATATTTAACTTTAAGAACTTATGTTATTATTGTACCATTCAGACAATGTTCATTTTAATTAAATTTATTTAAAACCAATAAATACATATTTTTAACTGTATGAACCGACAAAAGTCACCTTCCCCTATTATTATTAGTGTAGTTCATTCATATATTTTAGATGGAAATTTGGGTTCCTACATTATTGGTCTCTTTAATTAATAGTGTAGAAGCACGATTCTTGGGTATCATATACACGGTGTTAACTTTTTAATTGAAACTATTGAAATTCAATGATCAATCTTCGAGGTCATCCATGTTTCTTAATAACCAACCAAATTTTAACACGCTATTCTATTTAAGACTTTCTGAAATCTATGAAAACTGCATATATATGTTTGTTCTGTACAATGCATTGTTTGTGAATTTGGCGAAAACAGAAGGCCATTTCTACAGTGCTTCTATCTCAACATATCCCACGCCGAGTGTCAGATAAGAATTTTGGACAGATATACTCTTTTAGTTTGTTTAATAGTATATGAGTCAAGAGCTACCCACCTCTTCATAAGATACATATACCTTTGTTTTCACCGTCCGCTCTAAAATCCTTTTTTTCTATATACGAACGATGCCTGCGTCGTTGTAGAACTGTGGAACCGTTTCCGTCTCTCAAATTTAGTGCACAGTACTATACAGGCTTTCAATAAGCTTCACACCTGCATGCTTCAAGATTTCAACGGATATGGCATATCTGTCAGGACTTTTACAACTGTTTTATTTGTCTGATTACATAATTCAATTCTTTGTTAATATGTTTGCCATATAAGGACTGAGTAGTTCGCTGTTGTGTAACCCTCTTGCAGGCGGGATAGTCTACGCCTGGAATATAAAGCAGACCGTTAAAATGGCTGGCAAACCTCAGAACAATCTCTAAAGTATTGTTTTGCCGTCAAGAGCCAAGGGTCTAAGTCTGAGCATGACCGTACACGGTCCCAGACTGAAAAGCGGGAATATAGAAAAATGAACAGTGAACAGATCGATATTTGTACCACTAATGAATAACCCAAATTTAGAATGTTTCCCCTCAGTACATTAAGGGACAATGCAAACTATAATCAGCGCATTAGCAAAGAATCACATTTTATCGCAAAATATAAATCTGTTTTCAATGGGTCTTAGTATAATATCCTCGGAAAGAATAAAAACGATATTTTAAAAACCGACGAATCTATTCAGATAGTTCCTACAACTACTGCAGCTGCAAGCTCATCAGGTCACTTTGAAGCAACTTGACCATTAAAGTAGATTCCACGGACAGCATCTACCAGTGGTTAATACCACTACCGCCTTTTTCTTTTTCTCTTCTTTTTTTTCTATTTCTTCTACCTCTTCTTGTTCTCCGTTTTCTTTTTCTTCCTCTTCCTCTTTTTCTTCTCCTTTTCCTTCTTCCTCTTGTTTTTCTCATTCCTGTCCTGTTTCCCCTCACCCTTCTTCATCTTCTTCTTTGGCTGTGGCTGCTTAAACCATCAAACTTCGGAACCAAATATATCTGCACATATAAACATAAACAATTTTTTTCAAATTTGCTACTACCTACTTACATCACAAACCCTCACAAAGGAAAAGCGAAAAAGATAGAAAAAAGGAACATATCGTACCTATGGAAACATTTAAAAAAACATTTTATATAGGTTTGTCTTAAATTTAATTGTTTTTTTCTTAATATTCACCGTTGTTTTACTCTTAGTTCATAAAAATCGAAAAGACAGAAGCCAATACTAGCCATTACAAAATGTATTTTATGATGAAATTTCTTAAGTATTTTCTACTTCGCCTTATTTTCCTTATAT
>NC_068999.1:19259641-19260341 GCF_001194135.2 Octopus bimaculoides | reverse complement strand
TGTGTGTGTGTGTGTGTGTGTGTGTGTGTGTATGTATGTATGTATGTATGTATGTATAAAAGCGTGTCTCTTGTCATTGTGCTTTTCTGCCGAAGCTTCACAAATGAGGTTTGCAATTTTTTTTACCTTAAAAATGTTGCATTCTGCCACAAAATGACCATGGAAAAATTCCATACTGACTAAGCATGCAAACATATGTATATGTATACATTTATGTGTGCATATAGGCATAGATATGTGTGTATATATATATCTATGTATGTAAGTAAATATAATTGTATAACATGCAAACTAACACTTAACAGTATAGCTTATTACGCTATAGCTTGTTATTTATTATTACATACCGTTGAATTAATTAGGATTTTCATATCACTGAGGACAAGTACTCCGCAGAAGGAATAGCAGATACCTTTCGAATATTCAATTGTCCGTGATGCTGTTGAGGATCAAGAGTAACATACCTCCTCACGTCTCATAGTAATTTCGCAGGGTGGATTTACTAGTATGCATCGAGCCAGTAAGGAACGTCTTGAAGACCTACATCAAAAAATTACTGTTACATAGATGAACCCTTAAACATATTGACAATTAACCCACCTGATTTAAAACCCCTAAACTACCACGTCATGGATGGCGTTGAGAGAGAGTCAAAAGCAAATTTGCCTTCGCTACCAGAACTCTACAATTATATATATAT
>NC_068999.1:19258244-19259169 GCF_001194135.2 Octopus bimaculoides | reverse complement strand
TATATATATATATATATATATATATTCATGTATATGACTATGTGTTTATATGTGTATGGTTGTATGTTCTTTTGATTTTTGTCTATGTATATATATATATATATATATATATATATATACACATATGTGTATGAGTATGTATGTATGCATATATGTATATATGTGTGTATGTATTCATATATGTATGCATGTATAATATTCGCGTATAAATAAATGATTGCATGTCAGTGCAATGTCTGCTGCCAGAATAAATCAGTAACAAAACAGATATATGAAAATAACAGGAAATAAGCAAAATTAATCATAAATCATGAGTTATACCAAAAAATGATAACATTAATTATTTTGATGCATCTTCAGTGTAAAAACAGAAAAAAAAATTTCTATATATTCAAAACATAATAGAGGAATATACAAAAACTAAATGAAACCTGAAAATCTATGAGATACAGATCGTTATTGATGCAGTTAATGTGCACAAAGAAGAAAAAATGGAGAATATGTTGTAAATTACAGTAATAATTGCTTCGAAGAATGTTAGTCAACATATACAAATTTTCTGTGCAATATCTATTATATGCAATCTGTCGTGAAGCAGTCCAACCTAAAAATAAAACACGAAGAATTTATACTGGTAAACCATAAAATGTGATCTTTTGTTTTTAATTTCATTTCTATGAAAAGTGGAATCGTTATCTAAATTAAAGTAAAAACTGATTTTATTTGTATAAACAGAGACATAGTGCTATAAGAAGATAATAAGATGAATATGCACACTGGCTTTCAGTCTTCCCATATATTCCTGTATACACACACGCGCACACAGGCACGCTCACATATGAATGCATATACGCATACACACATATTGAACGAATATTTTGTGTATGTGTGTGTATAAAAGCGTGTGTATGTATATATATATATA
>NC_068999.1:19255271-19257878 GCF_001194135.2 Octopus bimaculoides | reverse complement strand
GGGACACTGCTGACCTCCCCTGTTCGTAGGTTATAAAGGACACAGGTTTCGTGTGTCACATAGCTAGCTAGAGGCAATGGCTTCTTGGAGCTAATTCAGGGCAGCTTTCGTCCTAATTTTGGGACTGCCATGTTGGCTTGGCGATAACTATTAATTTCCAGTACCGCTGCCGTAGTCTCCTTTAGAGAGACTTAGAAATATTAATAACTCTATATATATATATACATATATATATACACGCACTTTCGTTTATTCTTTTATTATTTTATCGGTTTCAGATCGTATCTGCATACATGCTGGGGCGCCGCTGTTTTGCAACACTATTATTATTGGGAGACTCCTGTGACACGATACGTGGCATCTGGTGAATAAAGGAGTTTGATGTCGCTGCCCTCATTTGCGCCCTCTGCCGCCAAGTAGGTTTATCTTGGACACTCGACAGGAAGAGATCCAGTTTTAGTTTGAAAACACATACATCCACTTTGTGTATGACTCTCAGGCACTTTGGTAGAATATTACAAAACAGTGTTCCATTAAAACCCACGGTACTGCTGTAGCTATTCCTGTAACGCGACGTTAAGTTTGCGATATTTGGCATCGACTAGTGGCGTCCCGTTCTGGCATTTGTGTAGCTTTCAATGCCAATTTTTTTCCGAATCCTTTCCAGGATCTTCTAGGCGTATATTACTGCATATATCTCCCGCTCTTGCTTCAGGGAGTAGAGTCTTAGCCGTTTCTGTCATTCCCGGTAGCTGAGCTGTTGCAATGAGACGATCTTCCTTGTGTAGCTTCGCTGGATTGCTTGAGAATCCGCCGTTAATTTTACACAGTGACCATAGTTGTGAGTAGTGGTCCACACGGCTGAGGACGAATGCCTCCCAGAGGACCATCATGGTTTCCTTCTCTCTAGTTCTGAAGGTTCTCACGATCCAGCCAGCCAGACATATATACATACATATGCGTGTCTATCAAAGCATGCTTGTATTAGATTGCATATAAAATTATTCATGAATATGTGCGTGTGTGTGTATGTGCGTGTATGTCTATTTGCTTATATGCTTTTGCTTATATGTCTTAATATATCTATGTATATCCCAAGGATGCAAATTGAAGTATAGCCGAACAACATCTTTGGTGATGTTTATCACGCCAGAAATTTCACTTTCTCAATATATGATATAAAATATATGGTATCTAGTCTATTCTCAGTGAAATTAATTGCCAATAACGTTTTAATATGTTTATGTAAAACAACCTATGGTTCATGAAATGCCGATGCTTGGGAGAAAAATTACAATACCAGCTTACTTAATGATTAAAATATTAAAATATATAGATTTATTTATGCAAAATACACTGTGTAACACGGTTTTTCTCCTAGGGTAGCAGCCGTTATTAATTTGCTTATCTTTAGAAGGTATGGAAGATGGTAAATATTTCCTTTAAATTTTGCTTTTGTTAAATTTATTCAAACTTCAAAGAGTCCCTTCCAACATCGGCTTTGGTGCACTTCTGCTCATGATCAGATATGGATATATTGCAAGCCACTAGGTGACATGCTCAGGTAGTTAAAGTGAAGCAAGTGACAAGCAAATCCGTGGTACTGAGCAGAATATCCTCTTTAACGATATACACCCACCACCAACCCAGCGCTGAAAAGTAATGGAAAATAGGTTAGTTTGAAACCATCGATGCTCAGGTCACAAAAGCAAAGTTTGAATTGAATAGAAACCATATATTTCCATTTCTAGATAGAAGCAAGTAGGAAATAACACTTATTGACCAAAGACGGAAAAAATGTTACACTGTGGTATTTTCAAGAGGGTCTTGCAATTATTATTATCCTCGTATGAAGTATCCCCGTCTATGCTGTATTAAGATCATAATTTATATACTACATATTTATACCTCAATGAATCTGTGCAGTTACCTGAGTTTCCTCTAATATTATATTTCATGTTGTGAATCGTTTATAATATAATTTAAAGCTGCTATTCTATAGATTCCACATTCCTGAAAACTTTGTTTATCATTCATTCCTCTCGTCTACTGGTTTCGATTGGTTAAGAAACGCATTTGTATGTGTCTCAAGCAAACTTATTTACTCTAATCTTCGTATTTTTTCGGCAAAGTAGTCATATCTGTGTTTCATCGTTATCAATGTATAACGTATTTCACTATCTTTTAATTTGTTTTTTAAGAACTTATCACTTATTGAATCTGCGGCAGCAAAACGTTTGTGGAAAATACGATGAAAAGATGAAAAAAGCAATAAAAAGTGTCTGGTATATCAATTCGGAACACAGTTCTAAAATACAGTTACTAGAATAATTTTCTTTATGATTTCATGGTTATGCATTTCGCAGAATATTTTCTTATAAACAGTTATCTGTATTTATTTCGCCATTTTCTTCTTACATAATGTATAAGATGAAACAAAAATTAAATATGAACGTCAGATATATGATTATGTAGTTTAAGAAACTTTCAATTTCACAGCAGTTTGTTTGCATATATGAATATATATAGTTTGTGTATGCATTATACATATGTACATGTATGTATATAAATATGCAATATATATATAAATATATATATATATATATA
>NC_068999.1:19251111-19253611 GCF_001194135.2 Octopus bimaculoides | reverse complement strand
GAACATAATGTGTTTATGCCACGGCTTCTATCTCTCTGTATATACATAGTGTTATATATAGGTAGATATTGTCTTTCTTGAATGCTGATATGAATATATATGTGTGTCAGTGTATGTGTAGGTGAATGTGTATATGCATATGTGTATGTGCAGCTGTTTTCAAGAAATAGATTTCTTGTTATTTCGTAGATTATATAATATGCAATTATCTACTTATATTTATAATATGTTTATTCTCTCCAAATAGATATTTTCTGTTTTCAAGACCATTACTAACTCTTTTCTGTAGTTTTAATTACCTTCTTTCAATGGAATAATTTTTCGCTTTGCAACTCAGTTGGATTACTTTGTTGAAGATTTACAATGTTGTATTTCATTATTTATGCATTGGGTTAGTAAATAGTCTTCTATTGTTCGTTACCAATACCGTTCACATATATTTGGATGGTGCAGTTTCAGGTTTATATTAATGAAACGGCTGGAATAGAATATTTCATTCTCATGCATATATTCACAGTATTTGTGAAATATATTCCCTCAAATCCTAAATCCCCAAATTATACAGAAGACTGTAGACTTTCAGAGGTTCCACAGACACACAAGTTCACACATAGACACTCACACACGCACACACAGATATATGCTTATGTGTAAATACAAATAGATGCAAGCATTACTTTCTGTATCACATTCTTTTGCCAACAGCTTTGTAGTCTCCTTCTCAGCTCTCCATGGCATGTCTTAAAGAATATATAGTGTTCACTGGTCATTGAGTAGTCACACTATCAGCATTTCGACATCCGACTCGAATTATCATGACAGAGGTATCACTTGCCATATTCAACTGACTTCTATTCTCCCATGCCAGCTAGCTTTTAGGTGAGGTAACTTCCTCAACGACACATTTTATCCTTATGCACTCCAACGCTGTTAATGGATCATCAACACATCAAGCTCTTCCTGAAAAAGAGATGAACATCAAATTGAGAGCGATATGTGCATACATAGATACATACGGACCTACGTACTTACCGAATTATCTAAATACCTACGGACGTATGTACGTACGTACGTACCTACACACCTACCCATCTACCTACCTACCCACCTACCTACCTACCTACCTACCTACCTACATACATACATACATACATACATACATACGTACCTACATGCCTACCTAAAACCACCTACCTACCTTCCTACCTACCTACCTACCTACCAGCTTAAGGTAAAGATTATCTACACTTTCACCAAATCACTTTATTACATGGCCTGCACTGCCTTCATTGCTCACATGCTAATGCGTGGCATTGTATTGGGTGTGTAACCGTGGTTTTACCTCGTCCACTTTAGATTTGTTTCGTGTTTAAGATTAAACTTGGCTGCTCCGCTGGGAGAATTCGCTTATGGAGAACATATATTAATGATTCTTTTTCTCTGGCTTGAATGTGTGCAAGAACTTCATCGCAGGTTTTAATTATAATAAAAAGACAATGAGCTACCGCAAACGAGTGTCTATGAGGGGATCGCGAAGTCTAAATATGGCTGGTCAAGAGTGAAGCTGAAAGAGAGAACAGGACGCCCATCAACATTCAGTAGTAACGGAATGCTTCATAAAGTTCTAGAGATGGTTCTGGCGAACCAACACGGGACCGTCGGTGAGGTCGAATGTTCTCTGAAGCTTAGTGATACTTTTGCTCTCTAAACAGTCCACAATAAAGTTCGCATCTAGAAAGTCTGTTCAAAATGGGTGCCAAGAAATCATACCGAAGCGCATAACCACAATCATGTTGAGACATGTTAATTTTTAATCGACTGTTAGTTGGATGAAGTTCAAGTCATTGCGCAGAGGATAGTAGGAGGAGAAGAAACTAAGGTCCATCACTTTGAGTCGTAATCCAAAAGATAAGGCAAGGGTTTGAATCAGCCTGAAGAAACAGCAAAAAGGAGATTCAGGGCTCAGGTTTCTGCACAAAAGGTGATGCTCACCATTTTGAGAAACACAGAAGGGCTTATACTGTAGCATGACCTACAAAAGGGATATACGGTCATTAGTGTTGGCTATGACAAAATGCTGGCAAACAGATTAAAGCCAGAAATCGACCCAAATGTCGAGGTCTCTTGTCAAACAATTGCAATGCACACCCACATACAGTATTCCACACCGTTAAAAGAATTGGAAAATTGGGTTTTGAGTTACCTGAACCGCTTCCATACAGGTCAGATGTCATCGACACTGACGATCACCTCTTTGAACATTCAAAGATCCTTTATAATTTTGCTTATTTGATACGACAGGTACCTAAATTACTACGTACGTGATCACCGCACAGCCTTATCAGATGGATTCAGTAAGTTTCTGGACAGCTGGAAGTATTGAATGGAAAAGCAAGGCGATTATGTCGAGAACTGAGTCAAATCTTCAAGCGGTAATTTTGTTTTTATAAACTACCGAAACAAAAGTATGGATTCGTTTTCAAACACACATAAACACACA
>NC_068999.1:19244656-19250531 GCF_001194135.2 Octopus bimaculoides | reverse complement strand
TATATGTATATATATATATGTATGTGTGTATGTGTTTGTATGTCTGTGTTTGTCCCCCCAACATCGCTTGACAACCGATGCTGGTGTGTTTATGTCCCCGTAACTTAGCGGTTCGGCAAAAGAAACCGATAGAATAAGTACTAGGCTTCCAAACAATAAGTCCTGGGGTCGATTTTCTCGACTAAAGGCGGTGCTCCAGCATGGCCACAGTCAAATGACTGAAACAAGTAAAAGAGTAAAAGAGTAAAATCATTTTGCCTGTAGGAAGAACAATAGATAAATGTACAACTCTGATGTAGATAATCTAGGACCTGGTTTCGACCTTCCCAAATTAGGTTTCTGAACGTAAATTTGATTAATTCTCTTCGTCTAGATTAACCTAGACAAAATTTCGAATGTTCCTACATCTGTGACAGTATACTTGTCTGAAAGCCTGGCCGTTAACAGACCGAGAACAGTGAAAATGTTTTCAAAGAAAAGAAAAGTACCAAATAGCGCAATACAGTGATATTGCTTCCCAGTAAAACAAAGCAGCACCATCGGGCTAAAGTATAAATATACAATAATGGTACAACAATGCACCAATATTTACTGGAAATAGCAGTCGATATCATACGACGCTATAGCAAAGCTTCATTATATATATATATATATATATAAACTGGCAAAAAATGTTTCCTGGCCTCGAAAATGAAAAAAAATGTCATCTTACCTGTAGGAAGAACATTAAATATATGCACAACCCAGATGTGAATGATCAAGGACCTAAGTTTCGAACTTTCCAAATTACGTTTGTTCTCGGAAATTTGATATATCATTTCTTGCATAATTTCAAGAACTACGCAATCCTTAGGCACTTTGACTTGAAAATTTAATTTATTTTGAACTTCTTTTCGTACACATTGTTGTAATATGGACTTGGCATTGTAAAACTGTTAAAAACACCAGTATGCACTTTTCTCCTCGTTATTATCAACCTAATATTCTGTCTAATTCATTGTTGCACATTGTATTAAATTTCTTTATTTTCTTGTTGGGGGATTTTTCGGAATTAACATTGATTATTGAATTTTAGTAAAAGAAATTTAAATAAGATAATGTACGATAGTTTACATCTATTCACAAAATATATTTACATTTCTCAACATATATCAACTGCTTTTCTGGGGTAAGATAAACTTCGTGCATTGCTAACGGTTAATTTTCAACGAATTGATTAGTTTGCTATATTTCAATTTGGAAAAGTTCCAATACCAAAATAACTTCGTTATAACTCTTTTAAAAGTGTTCTCTAGAAATTCAATTTGGAATATTCAAGTTATATATAAATCATATATAAGAAGTCAAATTATCTTATACAAACGGGAGATAAAATAATAACGAAGCACCAAAATGAATGAATATTTTTTAGACTGTAGTCATGTATATATATTTCATCCCGAGAGATACGGAGAGACTTCGTCAAATTTATTATTTCAGCTTGTCGTGCGTCTAGTATACTTACTCTATGTTACCACTATTTACATTGTTCCATATAGATGGCAGTTATTGTAAAAATTCCCACGATATTTTGTGTAGAAGATAGCAATGAAAAACTTAGTAACGTTGAATATATTTGAGAAGAATGGAAGTTTTCTGTCGCGTTTCAGCCTGCATGAAAATTGAAATATAAATCTAGTAACATATCTCTAAATACAATTGAAACTTTGATACAGTTAACTTTGGATGCCGATAATTTAGACACACAGTTTATTGTGGTTTCTCATATGCACATGTGGGATTTCCAAACATCATGATAAGTTGCAATAAGAATTTGGAATGAACGTTGAAGAATATCAATAAATGTGAAAGCGGAATACAAGAAATAACGGAAAGTCAAGAAACCTGTTTAGAAAACGAGTAATATTTGTAAAATATTTCATTTTCTTTAGTTAAACAAGACCAGAGAGATATAGAAAAAGATAGTTAAAGGGCAACAAAAATACTGACAAACAGAGATAGAGAGACAGAGTGAGGAGAGAGAGAGAAAAACGGAGAAATCTTGCTGATAAGGTTGATACGTATACAATCATAGTAACTTGACATAAGCAAACACGCACTCATGTGTATATATACATATGTATGTGTATATACATATATATATATGTATATACACATACATATGTATATATACATATATATATACACAAATATATATATATACACATGCATACATATATGTGTGGGTGTGTGAATGTGTGCGTGTTTGATTGTATTTATGCGTATGTTAATATAAGGAGATCAATATAAGATTTGCAAAGAAATAGGACACATGAACTGGCATACACCAAAAGTCAGATACACACTTACACACACAGGCACAGACACACACAAACACACACATATATATATATATACTTACATATATAGATATACATGTGCGTGTAGGCCTGTATTCATGTACGTACTAGTATGTGTGCGTGCGTACACAGGGCCATGGTGGCTTATACAGATAGGATAAAGCAAACAACATGTAATTCAATGCAGTCAAATCTTCAATCACTTATATGATACATTCCCTCTTGTTTATTTTAATAGAGATTTCCTTCTAAGTCTTCAAAGCTTTTCGCCTTTTATCATGTTACTTCTTATATTTTAGATTTATTGGTAAATATATCTTATTTCTGCTATATGATAAGGTAAATAATAATAGCAATATAAATAACAACAACATTACTGCTACTAACAGTATTAACATCGATAAAACCAGATATAATAATGAAAATAATAATAATAATAATAATAAAATAATAACAACAGCAACAGCAACAACAACAGCAACACAAGAAGAAGCAGAAGAAGAAGAAGAAGAAGAAGAAGAAGAAGAAGAAGAAGAAGAAGAAGAAGAAGAAGAAGAAGAAGAAGAAGAAGAAGAATATGGATGTAAGGTAAAGGTTTCTTGGTGCCAACATACACTGGAAAAGGTAGTGGACGAATAGGGGAAGGCAAAAAGCAACTGGGATTTTTACTTCCAGACAGACAAGTATTAAAAGCACCAAAGGCCACATATTGTAACCTTTAGGAGGGACAAAGAATAGTACCTAATAATCAACGTGGCACTATCATGAGATGGACATATTATCATCAAAGAATGAAAAATTACTGATAACTATAACCCGAGAATCTGATAACCCGAGAATCTGGATCGCTAAGATGTGGCAGCTACGAGAGTCAAACATAAAGGTTGCCTATTGTCATCGGAACATTGAGTTCAGTATCGCTCAACCTGGAAAACTATCTGGAAACTTTAGAAATACCGTACAATCTAGGTGTATTACACACATCGGTATTACTCGGAACTGCACACATCTTGTGTAAAATACTGTCTGTCTGAAGTTCTCAATGTTACCTTGCAGAAAGTACACACAACCGGAACACATATCTTCAATCAACAACGTCACGGTACTGTCTTAAACGATGATGATGATGATGATGATGATGATGATGATGATGATGATGATGATGATGATGATGATGATGATGATGAGAATAAGCTCGGCAGTGCTGTCTACAGTAAACACTTGATGCCACAAGTCAGATTGCTATATACATGTGCGTGTGTGTATGTGTCTGTGTGCGTGCGTGCGTATGTGTGTGCGTGCGTAAGGGTGTGACTTAGTGCATCTGGAGGTGCTCGCGTGTGTATATGTATGAGAATATATATATATGTATATATATATATATATATATAATGCAAGTTGAAGAATGCGATTAATGATACGTAAAGAATTGAATGTCGATATCTGTACGACTAAAAGAGGAGCTATGTTTTATTTATCGTATCGATTATCTTTTTCTAGTGTCAGAGCTCCCATACTCATTTAAATGCTTAATTTTTAGAAATACCATGAACATTCTACATGATTTCACATTGTACATCAAAACTTTCATGTACATATATTAAAGTGGAAAATCGCCACGACGTTTATATGACTTCTTTTTGTAATGAATAAATAACTATAAAATTTTGGTTTCCAGTGGTATCCCCTGGTGTGTGAATAACCATAACCTTATAAAATATATATAAAAAAAATTATAATTGGCTCGAATCATATTCTTACTTTGAATAAATCAAATATCTCTAAAGGAGATTTAGAATATTTGATGGACAGTAGTATCTAGTCCTGTTCAACATAAAGTAAATTATGCATAAATAGTCGATCATTATCAAACGTTTTGCTGTAACTCTGAAATGAACAATCAGAAATTGCCGAACATGTAAACATATATATCATACATATTTGAATAAATGTTAATCATGTGATCTCATGGAAATCAAATTATTTCTTTCAATAATGGACATCGGTTATTCCTTGATTGCGAATTTAGGATGCGGTTTATTCAAAGAAGACGCAGAATTTCGATGTACTTAGAGAAATTATCGATCAGCTATTTCATATAGATTTTATAAATACTTCTGATATATTATACATATCAAGTGCGGCAGATTTTCTTTGAATGTTGATCATATTTCTTCCCTATTCAGAGATATACAATGCCTAAGTTTTACAGAAGACCAAATACAGTATCTCTGATATACATGAAATATAATTAAAATAAATACGTTATCTTTAGCTCCAGTTGAGTCTTAATTTTTAGACCTACAACAAAAGTAGGCAATGCATAGTAAAACAATTTCTTTACGCATGTTTCTTTACGCTTGTCATTATATTGCTTACAGCATTTGTTTTTCAATATTTTCTGAATGTGGGTGGTGAGCTGGCAGAATCTTTAGACCTGCAAAATATAGATTTTGAATTGAGGTGGCCTTCTCCTAGATGATTTGCCCTACAGGAATAGACTGCTCCGCCCGCTGTTGAGTTGCCACTGCTTCGTTTGCACTCGAGATTGTCTCCCTCAGACTTTTCATCTACTTAAGCCATATCTGTGATCCTGAAGGGATTTGCTATTTTGTGGGGTAGAGTGCACCTGGTAACAACAACGATAAGAGGTGGTTCCACACACCACAAAACTATGGAACTCCCGAACCCGAACGCCACTACATGATGCATTTTCGAGTCCAACGCAGGACATACACTAACAGATACATTTGCGCGCGAACACACACGCACTCACAGATAGCTACAGAGAAACAGAGCGTGAGAGATAAAGAGGAGGAACGAATAATACAGTTCTTTAAGTTTAAGGGACACTTAATTACAGATAATCAAGAATCGATCCACAACAATTTGTAATTGTTTCACCTTCGGGTTAAATTTGCATTTTTCAACCAGCAGGTGGAAACTGTGTATTCTCCAGTATTATATAACCGTAACACCTCTTATGAGCCGTTAAATCAGGCGAATTTTCAATATGTCAAGACTGCATTTTGACTCATGTGCGCCAAAGGTTGTCGACATGCATGATGTAGCTAACAAACTACTGGATTCAATACGTTATTTATTGAATTTATGGAGTTTGTTTCTCTCGCCAAAGTATTTAAACTGTTCAGCATGTAGTTGTATGCTGTAAACTTAATGTGACAGTCCCCTGAAGGGAATAATACTACTGTTGGTTAGACCTAGGAAGCTGCACCGCTTTCTGTCGGCCTTGACACATTTCCTGTGTCCTTATGTTTACAAGGGGAGACAAGCACCTCCAGCCAGCTAAGCCTGCATCCAGAGACATGTTTCTGAGTATTTGCTCGTCATCAGTCTAGAGTAGCATGACCTGCTAGTCGAAAATGCCCGTCAAGCTCTTGTAAACATATAATAATTCTAGTGAAATACATTCACTGATTTCAAATTTAGAAATAATACATTTCTAAATCTCTCAGAGAGATTTATGCAGTAGTGATACGATGAAGTAGTTGTATACTGTCAACTTAATGTGACAG
>NC_068999.1:19240562-19244646 GCF_001194135.2 Octopus bimaculoides | reverse complement strand
GTCGGCCTTGACACATTTCCTGTGTCCATATGTTTACAAGGTCTAGCCAACAGTAGTATTATTCCCTTCAGGGGACTGTCACATTAAGTTGACAGCATACAACTACTTCATCGTATCACTACTGCATAAATCTCTCTGAGAGATTTAGAAATGTATTATTTCTAAATGTTCAGCATGTGTACTCATTTTCGAAGCTTAACATGTCAGACTTAACTGATGAAACCTGGCAGACGAAAATATAGTGAATCTAATAGTTTTCCTTCCAAAGATCAAACTTCGTCCCAATATAAGCTTTGTAACATCAATGATTGTAAATATTTTCTCAGTATTATGTTTTCTTCGTTGCATAATAATGTGTTTGTCTTGTATTTTATGATTATGTAAAGCATTCTCTTTTTTTACCTATGATATTCAGTACAAAAGCACCGTACACACACATATACATATATCTATATGCACTACTATAATTTGTGTACATATATCTAATTTACATATACATTGAAACCAGCCCGATAAGCATGTCTCAGTTACTAATCTGCTAGTATTACTTATAGCTGAATTGTTAACAAATATGCAATGTGCCCATTGGAAAATTATAGAAAAAGCTCGATTGATATTTGCTCTGCAAAACGTCTTCATTTATTTTGCAGCTTAACATTAATTTTAGTTGTAACACGCGGTAAACATTAAAATTAATATCTATGTGTGTATATGTTTGTGTGTATATGTTTGTGCGTATATTTATGTATATTTAAAGACAAACGAATTACTGAGTATAATTATTTAGATTATTTTTAACAGCATTCATTGCAATGTCTACTGCTTATAAGCTATTTCATAATCAAAGTATTTTTCATCAAGTACGTAATACAAAATATTTGCAATTATCAATCTCATGGTCGCTGCATTACATATGTTATTAATGTCTAAATTGTATGGAATTGAATTTAATATTTTGCTGAATCTTCGTAATTCTTAATTATCATATATTGCGATGGTAAGGAAAAAGGAAATATATACTTCCTTGTAAAACACATACACATTATATATATCCCAGCATGGTACTGAGTTAACAAGTTGAGAGAATGAGGCATGAAAGTAGGAAATAAAACAGATCCTGCCGGCGCACACACACACCTATACAAAAGCACGCTTACATAGAAACACATAGCAACATTTTTCAAATAAATGAAATCGTAGTGCAGCGCAATCCGCACACTTTATGCGTTTAGCTTGAAGACATCACATGTAGGCTAATTAATACAATAAAATGTAATTTTGTTATAGTCAGCAAAAATGCATTTGAAGCTACATTTTTAAGCAGTGACATTTTAATACCACTGCTTTAAAACGATTTGACAGTGTGATTTTATGGCTATATACGCTCTATTTCTAGTAAATTCGTTTCCCAAAAGTAGCACAACTTATAGGTTAATTCAATATTACACAGAGGGATAAAAATAGTGCTAAACTAAAAATATTTTGTTTTTGATTAAAAGAAAAGCAGAGAAAGGAATTTATGCTATACGTTTGCTGTAGATGCAGACAGTATAGTGAATTGAAACTCTTTATAGTTATATATTTTTTACTGTCAGTTAAAATATACCAGCGACATTCTCTGCATCGTTTCCAAAATAACATCCTTATTTCAGTTGAAATGTGCAAGTGTGCAAATATTCAAATGTGCTTGCGTGCAATACAGTTCGACATGCTATTAACATTGATGACTCTGATACTTTAAATGCCATCGACGAACATAGCAACTAAATATACAAACAATGTGAATGTGACACATTTTGTGAACTATAGACAGATTTAAATACTTGAAATGGCGAAATTAGTCAAGAATGCAGTCAATCCGATGTATTTAACACCATCCGGACATGCTAGTATCCAATTTTTTATATGAAATGTGCTGTTTGTATGTGGCGGATAATTATTTGTATTCCTTTATTTCTTCGGTATGAAGCTACCACACGATTTATCGAATTGATTAAGTACTACTACAGATCTGGTGTCAAGATTCACTAATTTATTTCAAAATTTACAGATTTTCCTATACGTTTTCTTACAATAAGTATGTAAATTCTGAATTTATGTTCAAAACACTCAGATATAACTATATAGACGTTACACACATCTTTTACATCATCATCAGAAGGCTACTTGAAAATCTTAATTTTCGCTCAATCTATATATGAAAGATATATTTTTCTGAGCATGTATTTACCGATTAGATTTGATAATGTCAGTAGTTTACATATGAACTTGATAATTTGATTTCGGTAATAATTTGATGTGCGTGGATATTGAAATATATTAGAGTCTTATATAATTGCTGTAAACATATATCACTGACTATATGTAATACTTCTGTTATTAGACTGAAGGAAAACGAACATCTCGTAGCTATATCAATTATTGTTTGTTATTAAATTCATTTTATCAAATCACAAATGTAAGGAAGGTGAACGTGAGGCGCAGATCCTTTTCAAAATCGATAAATATCTGTAAGAGTCTAACAGATTTCCAGCAGAATCTTATTTTTTCAAATCTACTTTCCTCGCTTACAAACATTTCCTACATATCTATTTGATTATTCTGACTATGCACCCACATGAAACTTCTGTGTAAATTAAATACCGTGCAATATTTCTTTGTGCTATGTCATATATGGAGATTTTCTCGGGATATATGTTACAAAAATGCATCTTATAATTATGCTTGAGTGAAATTGTCTTAGCAACATGCTATCGAAATTCTGTACATTTAGAACTGAAATTCTATCGACAAAGCATTTAAGTATTTATTGTTGCATCTGAAATACGCGCAAAATGTCTTCAACTTCGCATCATCCTTCTCTTAATAAAAACATATATAAGTTGCTCCATTTAGAACTGAAATGGAGGAATCTGACGGCGTTAAATTATTTTTCAAAATATTATTTTAAATAGTCATATATTTTGAGAGTTGATGCGAATTAACTTCAGTTTGATCACTAGACCGCCAAAAATACCAGCTTCATGTATTTTGAAACAACCAGATCGGTAGTAAAATGTATTTGTTAGATAGGGTAATCATAGCTATACTGAAACTTATGCATCAGTAAATTACCTTTGCATATTCCAGTGTGACGTTTAAGTACATGCTGATAAATACTTTTTTATCAAATGGCTTATACGAAGTAGACATTGCAATGAAAGGGGTTAAAAATAGTCAGAGAATATATTTAACTTGTTTCAGTACGAAAGACTGGTATCAGGCTGAGGGAACATCTTGAAAAATCATAATCCGTGTCCCTTTTGGCGATAGGGATAACTATGAGCTTGTCCATACGCTTGGCGTATAGACAAAGCATAATTGCCCTAAAATAGATACGATATATGAGCTTTTCAATCTGATGGTAAAACACAGGGGCGCGTTCAAAGAATAGGCAGACATTACATAGGGGATGCAAAAAATTCTACACATCGTGAGCAATGAGTCAATTGCCATGTTTTATCAATCTCTTCGTACGTCTCTCAGCACGAGGCCGGTGTGTATTTAAATGGCATCATGGACACTTCATATTTGTATCACTTACAACTTGGAAAATGTTGAGCTTAAGTATTCTTCTATCTAAATTCAAACCGAAGTCAACAAAATCGTAATTGTTGCCAATAGAATCTTATGGTTACCTAAATCTGAGCAGAACTAAATCATTTCATTGAAGTGAATTTCTGCGTACCTGCTAATTGTTACCATGACTCTTTCAATCTATATATCGCTGACGGGGAGGTAAATTGCTGGCGTCTCTAAAGATTGGGTGTCCAAAATTGACAAGACCAAAGAAGGTCGGAAACGCTTGATCTAATGTTTTATCTCCACGCTAGCGATATGAACAAGAGTGCATTTTGCGCAAAGAAGCCGATAAGAGAGTTTCTCTCATTGTAGTTACCGCAGTAAAGTGTGTGGCAAAACAAGATCCAGTGGGGATAAATATTACCTTATTTCTATAATGTATGTTATATATATATATATATACATATATATACATATGTGTGCGCATGCGGGGGTGTTCATGTATATGTTATTATGCATACAT
>NC_068999.1:19239248-19240552 GCF_001194135.2 Octopus bimaculoides | reverse complement strand
TATATATATATATATATATATATATATTACCTTTTAACAGCTATAGAATTGTCGGTGACGTCGAAGTGGCGCATTACTGTAAAGATGTGAATATACTCATGTAGACCTACCCACATACTCTTCTGAATATCAAAGAACAAGATAAACCATTTCCATTACTATCAACATCATCACATAGTCGACTAATAACTTCCAATTACAAAGAGGAAATATATAAATAACATCAATAACAAGTAAACAAATTGAGTGAACAACCAGTAATTATTACCTACTTTCTTCCTTTTGCGAACCCTAGAAAATTCCATTACGAAAAATGTTGACAAACCCGATTATTAAGTTTATAAATTCTGGACATCTCTTTGAACTTTGAACTTTAAATTACCAAAGAAATATCTTCAATCTAATAAAACCAAAAGTAACGAAATCTAACAACGCATCTGCAGACCAAAGACATCAGCTGCCTATCCTACTTCTTTATATGCATCACTAAAAGAAACGTATGATCTGAAGCCGACACACCCAGATATACGCACATGTTTACAAAGTTCACTCATGAATAAATGCTGAAGACTAATATATAACAATTTTGAATATTAAAAATTTCTCTCCAGTACCTCTCCATCACAATGCACACTACAATCTAGTTACTATTTTAATGGACCTACAAATGAAAGCAATGGTTATTATAACTGCTTATAAGAATAAACTGAGCACGTTTTTTTTCATTCTATTCTTATTCCTTTTTGTCGAAGAACGCAGGATCGTACGTAAAATGACTTTCCACTTTTCCTGAGCATCAAAATAGTAAATATGATTGTTGTTCCTACACGTGTCCTCGTCTTTTGCTCGAGTGCTTGTAGACCACTCACTTTGTGTTTTCCTGTGTGGACGGCAAGGCCTGCTTCCCTTCGTGTTACAAATCCATAAAGACAGTTATGGTTTCCATTTAGAGGAGCAACGTTTTCCAGCGTGCTTTCACGCTTTCACAAGGTGGGTCCCGATGCTGGACTCGAAGTCGCTCAAATCTTTGATCTGCGGAAAAAAAGGATTCGCGCCAGTCAGTTTACTTTCTATTGATGTTATTTACGGTATTTTAAATAGAGTGTCTTTTATCACTATGATACAAGTAACGAGCAAAAATCGTGGAAGGAAAGGTGAATTAAACATGTAATGCACTAAATGAAATCAAATAATACCAGAATGACGCATCATTTAAAACCTACCCCGGCAGTGTCAATTTTTTACCCTAATCCCTCATTTTTATCTGTTTCTTCTCCCCATCCGGTTTTTATATATATATATAT
>NC_068999.1:19237241-19239023 GCF_001194135.2 Octopus bimaculoides | reverse complement strand
TTGTCTGCCTGTATGTCTGTCTGTCTGTCTCTTTCCTCTGTATTCTCAAACAGCTCGACCAAATCAAATCAAATTTTACAAGATACCAGCATCAGATGCCGCGAGTGTCAACATATAATCTTTTTTTTATTTATTTAGATTAAAACAATATAACATTGGCACTGGTTCGGTACTACGTGTCAAAAGGGAAAAAATAATGTGATATAATATTGTTTCACTTTTATTCTTTCAATTTTAATTCTAATGTAATAACACTAAAATCATCTTATTTGTATTATATTTCAAATAAATGAATACTATATATCCAAATGTGAACAACATTTTGCATCGGCAACTTTCCGTCTTTACTGCCATGACTGCGGAACGGTGTGTCAGTGTCTGTATGTTGACTGACATAACGAATGGCTGGAGGTGAAACTCTCGAGAAAAACAATGAAGTGGCAGGTCCAAGGTATATAAAAAATACACGTTTCCCGTCCAATTACCAGTTAATAATTATCGCAGCTGTTGGAAGATTGAAAGGTATTTAAATTACATATTTACCTTTAATATGTATATACATACAGAGAGAGAGAGACACACACACATACTTTCACACACATATATTTTTTTTTATTTATAATCAACCGTGTGTTTCAGTAATGAGTGTCGCTATTCTAGGGCAATACTTTAAAGTGTTCTGACTAATAAGTTGCCCCCCAATTCTCATTGTACCAATTCTTATACTTATTCAGTGACATTTTTGATATCAGAGATTCACTTCCAATTTTCAATAATATAACGATACAATATTAACACACACAATTTCAAATAAATGCATGAACGAACATGTATCCTTATCTTTTTTCACCCATATTAATTTTCTCCAATTTCAAGACATACACATACAGATGTAGAATTTGTGCAATAATGAAACAGGTATTCGCACAGAGCCGTTTAGATTTTGCAATAACTTGCAATTGACATATACAGATTTTCAATTGACAATATATTGTTTTTATTAAGGGGAAACTTTTATTAATAATGTTTCTAGTATCACAATGATAGAAGTAACCAGTAACGATTGTGAAGGAATCATGTTAAGAACTAAATGAAATAACATATTAATTTAATGGTGCATCGTTTAAATAGTAGTTTGACAGTGTCAGCGTTTGCAGCGCTCCTTTCTTTTTCTCTCTTTCATCTCCCCGTCCCTTAGTATGAGTCTCATTCTTAAATGAAAACAATTCATTCTATGGAAATATCTATGTAAGAAGACCAAGAAATGCTCGCGCAAAATAATCCTTAGACTGCTGATGTTAGAAATAGCATACGGATGGGTCTATATTCAGGAAAATTTGCATTTCTACGAGATCATCTGTACTTGATTAAATTTAGACTGAAATCCTACAAGTGAAATTATCGATAACACATTGAATAAAATTATAATCGATTACGCATAAAAACTTCCAAATTCTGAATCGTACATCACGTGACACCAGCGCCAGAGGGCGGGAAACTGAAGCCAAATGAAATTAAATTTTATTTATAAGTTTATATACACACCTATATTGTCTGTCTGTCTGTCTGTCTCTCTCTCTCTCTCTCACACACACACATGAGTATGCAACAATACTCTCAAACACACAATAACCCAGACACATAAATTATGATAGAGAATATGAAGATTACATAAACTTTGCCATAGAGGTATTTAAATTCTAAATTTCCGTACAAACACACACACACACACGCACACATACACACACACACGCACACACACACACACACACACACACACAC
>NC_068999.1:19236273-19237231 GCF_001194135.2 Octopus bimaculoides | reverse complement strand
CACACACACACACACACACACACACACACACACACACACACAGAAATATATATACTGTAAATGTAATACAAAAGAATATATGAACGTAATTTCCTTATACAACAAATGAAATCTGAAATATATACATTTACGTTAAATTTATATAAATTATGCATGCGCGTAAACTGTCACTTCTTGATCAGTCTTGAAAGTAAATCGAAAATACCTAAGATTTTGGGGGATAGAACACACGTGCATATGTGGAATATTTGCAGCAGAATAACACATAGAATTATGTGTGTGAAAGCGAGAATTAAAAGAAAAATATCTCACAATTTGAAACACATGATACAATTACAGTTTAACATAAAATACAATTCAAAATAATTCTTTTGTGATATATTTGATAATGTTAGATTATACTTGATGTAAACTTGAATGGATTTTTGTAAGAACAACCGGAGGAGAAAAATAATGCAGACAAATAATTCTTAAAGCTGAATTTGCAATAACAATCAGTTTTATCTGCATGCGTTAGCCAATTGATATATCCTATCTAAAGAGTCGCCAAGAATATTACTTTTAATTCCATCAATATGATACATGTATATCTCACGTCATAATAAACACAAATATGTTATGAATATGAATATATATATATACTTATGTATGTATGAATGGAATCATTTATGTATGTAAGATTGTATGAACACACATATATAGCTAACACTCTAAACTCTATATTTACCTCTCTACACAAATGGCCATCGATTATTCACCCATCCATCGATTATCCAGCATTCATGCATCCCTGCATCCATGCATCGATTCATCCATTTTCCATCCATTTTCCATCCATCGGCACATCTATCTATCTATCTATCTATCTATCTATCTATCTATCTATCTATCTATCTATCTATCTATCTATCTATCTGTCTCTCTGTCTGTCTTTCTACCTATCTATCTACCTGTCTGT
>NC_068999.1:19235072-19235963 GCF_001194135.2 Octopus bimaculoides | reverse complement strand
TATATATATATATATATATATATATATATATATATATATATATATGCGGGGGGAGTGGTTCTTGTGTGTGTGCGTGTGCATTTTTTGAGTGCTTTTGTGTATGTATGCGGTAATTGTTGTAGGATATTAGTAATAACGGTGCGCCCTGCCCATGTGACGAAAGGAATATGAAAAGAAGTACGTGAAGTACAAAAGTATGTTGTAGGCACCCAGAGATAGTCGTGGCTTTACTGCTTTTACAAAGTATACTGTATACTAAAGTGGGCGTTATAATAATCCAACGTTTTAAGGTTTATAACAGTGGCAACGAGTATTTCATTAACTCACAAGGGATTAGTTACCTCGACGAGAATAAACAAATTCACGTAGAGTTAATAGAAATTCAAAGAGGAGTTAATAAACTCAGAAAAAAAACCCCAAAAAAACTCCGGTAAAACCGTAAAATATGGAATATATTTGTGCAGGTTTGCTCGAGTTACAACAATAGCAACATGAACAGCTGAGGGAAAAACAACAACGGTTGATACAACTGCAAGAGCAGCGGCTGAAACGACAACAACTACAGAAATAGATACTGCAATTACCGAAGTTGTTAAGAAAGTAAGAAAAAGTGTTCAAATACGAACCTGACGAAAAATTTACCTTCGAATCATACTACAAATGCTATGAGCATAACCTTCGAGAAAGAATGTAATGATAGGCGCAGGAGTGGCTATGTGGAAAGTAGCTTGCTTACCAACCACATAGTTCCGGGTTCAATCCCACTGCGTGGCACCTTGGGCAAGTGTCTTCTACTATAGCTTCGGACCGACCAAAGCCCTGAGAGTGGAATTGGTAGACGGAAACTGATAGAAGCCCATCGTATATATGTATATATATATATATATATAT
>NC_068999.1:19226122-19235061 GCF_001194135.2 Octopus bimaculoides | reverse complement strand
TGTGTGTGTGTGTGTTTGTGTTTGTCCCTCCACCATCGCTTGACAACCGATGCTGCTGCGTTTACGTCCCCGCAACCTAGCGGTTCGGCCAAAAATGAACGATACAATACTACTAGGCTTACAAAGATTGAGTCCTGGGGTCGATTTGCTCGACTAATGGCGGTGCTCCAGCATGGCCGCAGTCAAATGAGTGAAACAAGTAAAAGAGTAAAAGAGAGAATAAAAGAGATTATGGGGACGAGGAGATGCAAACGCGCATTAATCATGAACAGAACATGAACAGAACAGAACGTGAATGTAACAGTAATTATGTACTCGCAAGAAAACGTCCGGACATAAAATTTAATGACACAATAGATATAGTGTTTAAATTTTCAGTGAAAAATGTTTGTTCAACCACCCGTTAGAAAAGTCTGAACACAGAGAAAATCAATTACGATGTTTACACTGGGACGAACTTCTGAAAAGGAAATAGACGTTAGAATTAGAATTCTCGTAAAGCTGAATTAAAACCAGGATCTGACCCGACAACAAGTATCAGAAGTATGTAAAAGGATAATCAAATTAAGTTACGACACAGAAGACATCGAACGGAAATATTGTTTCCATATAAATCAAGTGCGAAATAGTCAATGTGGAATTCGAGTGTTTTCTAAAATCACGACAAAAATTGGGGGAAAAGAAATTAATGGTCGTTTTTATTTGATGTTGGGGAAAAAAGCTATCTACGATGATTTCGAAACTCGGATTTGTGTTGAGTATCTCGTTACTGTTCTGTGGCAACTGGTGAGAAGCAAACTCCGGTATTCATTGCTGTTGCATCTTTATGGACTTCAAAATTGTTGTATAGTAAATACATGAACACACATGCATAATATACACACACATATTTACACACTCACAGAAACGTACTCACACACACGCCATTACACACACACACACACACACACACACACACACACACACACACACACACACACACACACACAAGGACGCATACACATATGGCTATCTTATACGTATTGCACCTTTTGAAAACATGTACGGTTCCCGATTTGATGGCATGAAATCAGGAATCACTAAATGTGAGATGAAAGAAATCAAATACACTGGCTTGAGTATATTAAAAGCACAAACTTTTAGCAATATCACCCAAAATTTGATGAAGTAGAAAACATTTTGAAATGATTCTCAGTATCTAAATATTAATCTGGAAAATACAGTGCAGATTAATGCCGACTTTGCCGCTTACATTTCTCATAGTCTCATCTGTAAAGGTACTCCTTTTGCTTTCTAGCTGTGCAATATGTAAGAATGACTTATCAAAATAAATGCGTACAATGCTTTCCCAGACGGAAAAAATAGTTTTAATTTATCCCATGCGCTTATTTGATATCAAGCAAAAGATTCAACACTAATATTTATAGCTATATTCCAATAGTAAATTAAAAGGCAAGAAAGGCAAGATGCCTGATGTATAACTGAAGAATCACAGTAAATATTGTTGTATAGCTCAATTACAAAATACATTGACGTTTTCTTTAATATCCTGACCGTACTTAAGTTACATACTTGTCCTATATAATCTTTTTAATCTATCTAACATGTTCCATATATTCACACATTCTGTTTTCGAAATACAGGAATGTTTATAAGTTGGAAATCGATATTAGTAATCAATGACTTATCAAAAGTAATGCTCATGAAGCTATGAGAAATGTTAGTATCAAACTCGGTATTAATTTGCGCTGTAGTTTCCAGAGTTATATTTTGATGCTGAGAAATTAGTTATGAATGACGTATGCGAAAATATAAATCTGATATGCAATCACACGAACTCGTTATCAAAAGCGTTATAAAAACTGTTGCTGGTCACAACGAACGATGTGTACACAAATGTGTAAATTAAGAGAGTGATGTGGTTTCGAATTTCTCGAAGAAATCATAACAGTCCGAAAATATAGTAACTTCCAAGATTTTGTGCTTTCAATATTTAAAAACAAAAAATAATACAATTAATCCATCATTATCGAAGTAATGCAAAGTTAGACTACCCTCACAGGTATGACTGAGAAAATAGCTGCATACATTTGTCTATATGATCACGCACAAACACACGTCATAACAAATTTGTTAAGTCGAGAGGGTTATATTACTCTGAAGCATACATGAACGTAACAACGAACAAATCAAGATTAATAACATAGCAACTATGATAAAAGTAGTAGGAAAGGATAATGTGTTCAATATAATAACTATGTAAAGTAATATACACTTTCTCCACAAAATAAGTCCTAACCGCGAGAAAATGGATTGAGAATTACAAGGAAAGTAATGGTTAAAATTAAATTAAAGCTTAACATACATATACATACATACATATATAGCATAGAGAAATATAAACGATTCCGGGCGTGAGAGATAATATTCTATTCGCACACAATCATATTATGTGTGGTATATACTCTAGGATGGACACTAAAATAACTTTATAGGAACTTAATATAATCGAAATACTGATAACAAAATTACATATTCAAAACTAAAAGAGACAAACATGTAAACACATGTCAATGGTCTATTTACATGCGTTTCTATCTTAATGTATAGCGGAGTTTATAATCATGTTCTAAATAATGATATTAGTAATAATAATAATAATAATAATAATAATAATAATAATAATAATAATAATAATAATAATGATAATAATAATGATAATAATAATAATAATAATAATAATAATAATAATAATAATAATAATAATAATAATAATAATAATAATAATAATAATAAAAATGAACCACCATAAGACTTTAAAAATACCTACTTAGAAGGAAGGAAAATTAATACAAAGAGCCACAAAACACGAACAAAATAAAAAAGATGTTATCAGTCTTTAAGGAAGCTGACAAATACAAACAACAAATCATACTATGTAACAGCTATGAAGAAGAAGAATAACAAACAACAAAAGCTGTAAAACAAATGAAATCCACACCAAAACTAGAACCGCAACGGACCATGATAAAACGAGGGCAAGAAAAGCCCCTTCATGTCAAATACAGGGCTAAACTGAATGGAAGGCAAAAGAAATAGACAAAGCAAAATCCCAACAATGGCTGAGAAGCTCAGGACTCAGCACAGGACCAAAGCTTCCCCACCAGACATTACCAAAATCATATAATGAAAAGAAACATAACTGCAGAATATGCGGAGATGGACAAGAAACAATAAATCTTATTGTCTCCGGCTGCCCAGTCCTGGCTAAGAAGCTATATATCCACCGACACTACAGAGTTGCGACCTACATATAATGGAACCTATGCCAACACTATGAAATAACAACGGGAAAAAAGATGGTATAAGGACACAGAAAATGAGAAAGCAACCATAATATGGGATATACCAATACACACAGATAGAGAAATTAAGGCCAATAGGCCAGATATATTTGTCAGAGATCATGAAGATAAAATGCTTTCTAATTAATGTATCAATACCGACAGATGACAAAATCTCTCTAAAAAGAAATGGAGAAACTTTGAAAATAGAAAGACCTGGAAATAGAAGTAAATCGACTGTGGAGTCTAAAAACAGAAACAATAGCTATCATAGTGGGCGCATTAGGTATGATTAAAAAATATTCAGACAGATGCATAACAAAAACACCAGGACTAACAAATATATATAACATACGAAATTAGCACACATCCTACGTAAAACACTTTCAATACAGAAACCGTAAGAGCCTCACAGCAAACCACAGCATATACCGAAGTTACACAGAGCTGCGCCCGGCAGTGCAATGAAATCACGCGATAAAATTAAGACTACTGAATAATAATAATAATAATAATAATAATAATAATAATAATAATAATCAAAAGAAACCGGTATGAATGAATGTGACACTCTCCCAAAAAATTCGCAACTGGAACAAAAACCTGAAAGTAATTGGTAAAATCTGCCTTTCATATGCAGATATGATTTCAGCTAATGTTGTTGATATTAGAAATGTCAATCACCTGCACTATGCAACCGCTAAGATCTCAAGGATTGGATGCGGTGAAAGTATTAGAAAACAACTTTCCCACAAAAAAGCCTATTTGGCAAGAGCTTATTCAGCAATAATTTCAGTTACTTAGGTCTGACACAGAATGTTTAAAAGCCGTAAGTTTGACAAGAATAATTAACCAACGAAAATCCCAAAATGAAAGGAAAAGTATGTGAAAACCATACTTCACATCAATATCACCATAGAAACTACCAAGAAAAAAGGTATATGCTAAAGCTATCCACATAGCACGGCATGAAAAGCGCGCTAGGTTCTTCAAGGACAACATGTTAAAAATATCCCAAAATCTTTACAAGGTACCAGCTACAGTAAAGTCTCTCCCATCAAAAGAAGTAGCACAGTAATTTTCTACATTTCTACTTCCGAAAAATTAAGAAACAAATGAAGCAATAAAATTATAGTCACATGACCTGCTTAATAACAATTTATAAAATACTAAACAACAGTCTTGGATCAATACACTTATCGCCTTGTAATAGAAAGGGGCCTCTTGCCCACTGAGTAAAAAGGAATTAAACGTGGGTCTTATGACTGTAAAGCTCAGCTACTCATCTGTAAGATGATCTTGGAAGGTTGTCACAAACAACACAAGAACTTGTCGGTAGCCTGGATAAACTGTAAAAAACGCTTTTGATATACTACCACATAGCCGGATTAAGAAATGTTCGGAAATTTCGTATCAGTATATATGAGATCACGGAGAATCACTTTGAATTTGAACAGTGACAATGAATTTTTCATTGTTGGAGATGTAAGAATTCCATGTGACATTTTTCAGGGTGACTCTCTATCACCACTCATCTTTTATCTATTCTTAATACCTCTTTCGAAATTGCTAGATGGTATATGATATGGCTATAAAATGTTTGATAAAAATAAAAATAAAAGTCATCGCTATTACATGGATTATTTAATGACCTTTGCAAGAAATGACCAATAACAACAGGGCTTATTGGCAATTATTAAACAGTTCGGTGATGACAGCTCAGAAAGACATAGCTGAACGCCAGAAACAAGAACGAAGCGATCAATACTTTAGCCATATCGGTCTTTATTGACGTTGAATAGAATGCTCTACTGTAAGGCACACATAGAAAGACTTTAACTGCCAAGAAAAGAGGGTGTTTGTGGAATTAAAACTGAAGATTGCCACAATTAATCTAAACGCCTACCTGAAAACCTTGATGACTGGATGCTAACACGTGTTAATGCATGAAAACAAGAAAACAGCTCACTCAGTAACAAAGCAAGCAAGGACATATCAAAGAGAATTCCAAATGTAACAAATCCCAAATGTAGACGTACTGGAAACAAGCACAAAGTAGGCTAAGCGTATGAAAATCAACGCTAAAACTGTTGCCTTCAATATTCTTACAGATAAATACCTAGATAAGCCTTTCAATGACAAATACCCATAGAGAGTTAATAATGCAGATGTTGACAAAGCCCTTTACCCATGAAACTTTTGTGTTTTCTGGCTTAAAACCGGAGACAAAATGATTTATCATAGCAACCAAAAATCAATGCCTACGTAACAAATGCTACCAGGTGAAGATTTTATAGAACGGCAGTATCCCGACATGCGTGTATGTAAACAACGAAATGAAACCATCAATCATGTTGTATCCATGTGCCTACAGATTGTCTCAACGAGCATGATAGAGCAGCACAGTATATTCACTGGGTAATTTTCTATGACTTGGACGTGTCCCATGATAAAAACTGGTGGGAATAGAAACCACCTCCAGTGCTTGAAAATGACCACATCTCACTCCTTTGAAACTTTACCGTTCAAACTGATAGAAAGACAGATGCTAATAGGCCCGACATTATATTAAAGGATTTCAGACAAAAAAATCATGCCTTCTCATCGATATGACTGTCCCAATCGACATAAATATATCCGTCAAGACCTACGTAAAATATAGACTGTATACACCAAAAAATATTTTAAATCGTAAATCGTGGCAAAATGCTTTTAAATGTAAATGTCAACCAATAACATTTAGTCAAAATACTTTTAAAGACAAACTTCTAAATAACTTATCATTTGACAGTCCTTCTCTCCAACAATAATCTGTGCAAAACCAAATATAAGGCACCTTAGTCATAACGTCAACTTGAACTTCTAAGCCGTTGCCTGTTGATGTCTCTGGGTGAGACTTGGAATCAACTTGTACAAATAGAAAACAAATGCCAAACATATAATAACAAGAATAGCATCAATAATAATAATAATAATAATAATAATAATAATAATAATAATAATAATAATAATAATAATAATAATAACAATGATGATGATGTTGATAACAAAATGATTATTCAAGAGCGTCACAAGAAAAACATCTCGGTAGCCTGGATAGTCTACAAGAATGTATTTCAATGTCTTCCTCATAGATGGAAAATGGATGTTCTCTAGTGTTTAGGAATTTTGAATTTCAAGCCAAGAAGGTCTGGGAAACGACATTAATTCTTAATACTGACCCTAGAAATATGAATGCGGGACAAATCAATATTAATTGTAGAATGATTCAGTGAGACACATTATCTCTCTTATTTTTTCTGCTTAGCACTGTTTCCACTATTAAGTAAATAGCTGAACGTAATAAATTATGGGTACTGAGCGCATTGAATGGGTATAAACCTGAATTCTGTTATAGTTACTTACATATAAATATGAACGGCACTTTAAGAGTGTACTTTCTATGTCTTATAAATAAATGGAGGAATGTATTTCGAAGAATTTTTTTTTTTTTTTTTTTTTGGTTGGGATAACTTTCACAATTTAAAATTTAGTTGTTTGGAAGTGGTCCAGAAATCTGTGTTTTAGAAAGTTAGAATACCTTAGCTATCTGTAATTTTTACAATTCTCAGAATTCGTATTTTCACGACAGATTCTCTTGCATTTTATCTCTTCAACGCTTACATACGAAATCGATTTTTCAGAGCTTGGCTGAATGATACGCAGTTGTTTCATACATAGTAAGCATGAGAAAGGAAATGAACTGTTTACATAGATATGCCAAGTTATTTTTTTCTGCGAGAAACGTTGGTAACGATACATCATACACTAAGATGTAACACAAAACGAATTTTTAGCAATATTGTTTATCTCTTAAGAGAACTTATTAAGCGGAAAAGTTACAGGCAAGCTAAAAATACACACTGCATATTTATGAACACAATTCAGTGAAAATTTGCTGTGCGCCTTAAGCATTCCTATAATATTGATAAACCAATTCTGCATACGTTACAGATTCCTCAGTCATCATATACATAAACGAGTGGGAAGCAATGAGTTATTCTACATCGTGAATTTATCGTGTACTGGTAATACATTCTCAGCATTCCTGAACATTGTCATCCACTGCATCAACATTTGTCATATTCCATACGGGAAGAAAATAGATGCACAGCATGCATCTTTCAAATTTCGTACATTATAATGATAGATAAGTATATAGTTTCTATATTAGATATTTATATATTCCATATGTTCACAGTATTTTTATTATCTCTTTACTCAATATTTTTATCTCCGAAACATTTCATCACCCGGAATGTTCATATAGGTCGCCCACACCTGAACACTTGATTGATTCTTATACCCTATAGCAGATGTTTGTATCACATTTCACGAGTTGCTAGTCTACTGTAAATGTAATTCGTTAACCTGCTGTGTATATCTTTCTGCTATAGATTATGCGTCAAGCACAGCACGGTGGCTATTCGGTTCTCAACCTAAAATAGCCTCAGTATAATTATCTTTCTAATGTGTATTTGTAATGACATTTTGCAGGTATACATTTCCGAATATAAAAATTACAAACATATTGCATGAATTTCCAGATATATTTACTCATAATGAAAGAGAATCCATACTTTCGTAGCTATGCAATAACATGTTCTGAAGTATAAAAAAAATTACATTATCCCAGTAGATATCATTCAATATAGTAATAATATTGGATGGCCCGATGAAAGCATTTTGTAGTATACATTTAGGTCACTACACCACATATGTAACATATTCTGTAATGAACAGATCATAGAACGGAACAGCAATAATAAAGATCGAACGTATTTTGGATGATATCCTCCAATATGACAAACATGTGTTATCTGATATCATTATCACTTGCAATGAGATTCTACCCAAGCTTAAGCTCACTTTCATCTTGTTGAAGTCGATAAAATAAGTACCAGTTCAGGAATGGGGTCGATGGAATTGACAATGCACCTTCCCTAACATTACCGACCTTGAAGCAAATTTTGAAAGCATTGATGGTGACAGATTTATTGAATGGTTATACAGGCTCACGGATATTTCGTCTCTAGTAGTAGTAGTAGTAGTAGTAGTAGTAGTAGTAGTAACAATGATAATGATAATTCTTTCTTTTCTTTTTATTCTTTTACTTGTTTAAGTCATTTGACTGCGGCGATGCTAGAGCACTGCCTTTAGACGAATTAAATCAACCCCAGGACTTATTCTTTGTAAGCCTAAGACTTATTCTATCGGTCTTTTGTCGACCCGCTAAGTTACGGGGACTTAGACACACCAGCATCGGTTGTCAAGCGATATTGGGGGGGCAAACACATACACAACATATACACACACATACATATATACATTATATACGACGGTCTTATTTCAGGTTCTGTCTACCAAATCCACTCACAAGGCTTTGGTCGGCCCGAGGCTATAGCAGAAAACATTTGCGCAAGGTGCCATGCATTGGGACTGAACCCGGAACCATGTGGTTGGTAAGCAAGCTACTTACCACACAGCCAATCCTGCACCTATAATAATGATAATAATAATAATAATGATAATGATAATAATAATAATAATAATAAT
>NC_068999.1:19223722-19226112 GCF_001194135.2 Octopus bimaculoides | reverse complement strand
CTATAATAATGATAATAATAATAATAATGATAATAATAATAATAATAATAATAATAATAATAATAATAATAATAATAATAATAATAATAATAGTAATAATTTGCTTCGTTATAAAAGATGGACTACAGCACATATTCTGCTCAATACAAGAGAGTTGCTTATCGTCTGTTTGTCCATAAAGATTTGCGCATGTCCCTTCGTGGCTGACGATATGTGCACCTCTGACCGGGAGCAGAAATAGTGGGGATGCATCATAGCCCTCTGTTCAGAGAAATTCGTTGGGGTTTGAATAATTCACCTCTGGAATCACGGGTGTTTTATTCCTTAAGCAACTCTTTTTTCAAGGACAATTTGAGTGGGATGGGCTACTCGACCTGAAGAAAATTCTAACTGGGCCTCAACTGCAAGGTCATGCGATGTTTATCTTGATATGAGATCACCATGTTGAGCACATATGATTATGATGCATGCGATTGATGTACACTTATCAGACGAGTAGTCATGATGGGTATACTGGGCTTCGTATAATGCCCGTCTGTCTTTACGTTCTGAGTTCAAATTCTGCCGTGATCGACTTTGCGTTTCGCACTTTCTAGGCCGATAATGTATGTACCAATAGTGTAATGTAGCCGATCTAATTACTGGCCCCCTCCCCACACGAATTTCAGGCCTAGAAAAGTATATTGTGACAGGTACAGAATATAGCATGTGACAATGTGGCGAACCTCGTTTTTGGAATTCAATAACGTGAATGTGAGTAACAGGAACCCTCAGAACATGTATGTTTTGAATATCCGTCATCATTTCATTAAGATGGGCTTTATGCACACGTGACACTAAGTCAGGCCTATTTTGAGCTGTTTCTGTGGGTCCCAAGTTATTTGTAATATCAGGACTTCTTGCGTCGCAAGAATATGTTTAAAATAATTCAGGTTTGCTATATTCACAAACAATGGATATGGCCTCCTCATATGACTGTTGCATATTTCTTGGACAGCCTGTAAATGAAGAGGGAAGAATACCATGGACACCAATTGTTTCATGATCCCTGAATATATACAACTCTTAATTCATTTTGATGCTCTCTGATATAATAAGCATCAACAATATACTGCTGAAGTAGCTTGCGTGATTTCTGAATGGAATTCAATGCATTCCTTATTGCTAAACGATATCAATAGTATTGTTGCATTGTGATTTTATTGCGAACTCTTGTTTGCCTCTGTAGCACATGTTCCATACATATGTGCCAACCACATTCTCCATTGGGATATAGTATTGGATAAATCATAGGAACTAAATGCTGCGAGAGATACGATATTTGCTGTCTTTGTTCACCTCGTGGATATATAACAATGTCACGATGAACTGGTGGTGCACTATATTCCCCTACAAATACAGCTGCATTTTCATTATTAACAGGGTTATTGTATCTGGACCTGATATGAAACGCATAGTTACTTTCCTCGGATTAACATTTTCTCGGGCTGCTCTTTTCCTTCTTGTTGAATATGCTGCAGAATATATATTATTCAGCATCCCTGAAGAAATCTTTTCCATTACTGACTGCAAGTAATTAATATTTTCAGGCACTTCAGTTCTTGTTTGTAAGGCTTCTTTTAGAATCAACAATATAGAGTTGAGCATATCTTCTAGGTTCATTGTTTTCAGGATTAAGTTGCTTGCGTGATGATAGACTTGTCCTAGCAAGCGGAAACAGTATCGGCCACGATCAGGGGGTGATGTAAGATTGGCTCCAAATAAGGCGAATGAATACGTTGAATTATTGTTTCTGATGTTTTGTCTAAATATCATTCCTTCAATTTTGGTATTCTCCAAAAGTTGTTTTAACTGGTCGGGATATTCTCGTAGATTCGGAAAGGAAACCTTACCATTATTGCATATATTAAGTGCTTCTTGCAGAAATCTACCTGCATGTCAGTGAGTGCATACTACCTTCATCTCACCAATCATAAACTTAGAATTGTGTGCTCTTTTATTATATTCCATCTTCTTATTTGAGTTCAGTCGGTCAAAAGATAATTCTGTGTTTCAGATTCCATGAAGGTAATTCTGCCTTTCATCTTCGTCCTTATGTTGCCTTCTTTGTTGAACTCTATTTCTCATATTTTCTAAGTACAGCTGCTTCGCGCAATCGTTCTCTCATACGTTGAAGCAAACGCGTTGCGTCCCTCATGCGATTGTCCATATTTTGAAACTACCTATTAAATCTCCAAAATAAATAACAGTGTTTCAACTGAAAAACATGTACAAATGTATTAGACAGGGTTCATTTCGCCCACGCGACACTCTTTATCACAAACATGTTTTAACTAACCTAAACCATAAACACATGCACACAAATACATTCATATATATATATATATATA
>NC_068999.1:19222253-19223587 GCF_001194135.2 Octopus bimaculoides | reverse complement strand
ATATATATCGTATGCAAACAAATAAGTTTGTATTAGGCATAATTACATATATATATATATAGTTATGTGGAGAATGGAGAAACAAACACAAGAAGAAGCAATTCGGTTGGGTTAGTTAGCCATTGTTTTAATTATGTGGAAATTATATAATGAGTCGTTTACGCACGTTTCAATTTGCCAAATCGTTTGGCAGATCTCTTCAGAATGTTGAGGAGTATGTTAAGAGTTCATGGTGTGAGAGATGTAGGAGGAACAATTAGTGGATATATTAATGCATATGGTGGTATAATAATAGCGTTAGGTAAAGAAAGCCTTACGTTTTAGTTGAAGTTGTGTTGGTCTTCCAGGAGTGTGATGTAGGATGGGTGCTATTTAAGGTCGTGTTTCCTTTAGTTTTTGTTTACTTACACATATCAACAAATAAGCCGGACATTCTAACTTAAAAAAATATAGAAAGGAAAAGAAAACGTTGTATTATGAAGCCAAAATATGTTTTTTAGCTGAGGTGTAATTTTATAATGAAAACCATACTAAAATTTAAATTTTGGAGCAAAAATATATACCACGTTCTCTGGTGTATGGCTGCAGTTGAAGTGGGTTAAAACAAATGTTTGTGTGGTTGGAGCCTTAATAGCAGTTTAAGGTAGGTCAGTCGCAGAAAGGAATTCAAATGGGCAACACGCACAAACATATACATACAAGCATACACATATATGCACATACCGGAAGAGAGAGAGTCAGTCAGACAGGCAGTAAATGTCAGATAGTTCAAAACGAAGTTTTCACCACTCTCTCTGTCACACAATTTCTCTATCTCCATCTCTCTCCATCTCTCTCTCTCTCTCTCTCTCTCTCTCTCTCTCCCTACCTGTTGCTTTGCCACTGATTGGAATCGTTTTAGTTGTGTCTTCAAGCTCTTTCTCTCTCACTCAGTCTGTTTCTCTCTCAACCTATCTCTTTCTCTTTCATTCTCTCTCTTTCTCTCTCTCTCTTTCTTTCTCTCACTTTCTCACTCTCCCTCTTTCTCTCTCTTTCTTTTTTTCTTTCTTACTCTCTCTCACTCACTCTTTCTCTACATCTCTCTTACTCTCTCTTTCTCTACTTCTCTCTCACTCTATCTTTCTCTATTTCTCTCTCATTCTCTCTTTCTCTATTTCTCTCTCACTCTCTCTTTCTATCTCACTCTCTCTTTTTCTCTCACTCTCTCTTTCTCTCTCACTCTCTCTTTCTCTCTCACTCTCTCTTTCTTTCTCACTCTCTCTTTCTCTCACACTCACACTCTCTCTCACAGTCTCTCACTCTTTTTCTTTCTCTCTCTCTTTCTCTCTCTCTCT
>NC_068999.1:19221784-19222232 GCF_001194135.2 Octopus bimaculoides | reverse complement strand
TCACTCTCTCTTTCTTTCTCACTCTCTCTTTCTCTCACACTCGCACTCTCTCTCACAGTCTCTCACTCTTTTTCTTTCTCTCTCTCTTTCTCTCTCTCTCTTTCTCTCTCTTTCTCTCTCTTTCTCTCTCACTCTCTCTTTCAGTTTCACTCTCTCTTTCCCTCTCACACTCTCTTTCCCTCTCACTCTCTCTTTCCCTCTCACTCTCTCACTCTCTCTTTCTCTCTCACTCTCATTCTTTCTCTCTCTGTTTTTCTCTTGCTATTAAAACAGTAAATGTCCAAAATGATACAGTGTTTCAATTGAAAAACATATACGAATGCATTAGGTTTTTGTTTAGTATACTATATCCAATATTTGCTGTGGTTGAAAACACAAACACCACCTTCATTTGAGTGACCCCTTCTCTCTCTCTCTCTCTCTCTCTCTCTCTCTCTCTCTCTCTCTC
>NC_068999.1:19220995-19221774 GCF_001194135.2 Octopus bimaculoides | reverse complement strand
CTCTCTCTCTCTCTCTCTCTCTCTCTCTCTCTCTCTATCTCTCTCTGTATTTCTCTCTCGCTCTCTCTCTCTCACTCCATCTCTGTCCCTCCTATATCAGCAGTTAATGATTAAAGCATAAAGACATCGTTTTACATATGTGCTTGTACATAATCAGCAGTATAATTGTACAAATTGAAATGCAAAAGAACGAAACAATAAATAAATTTAACGGAGCCAAACTTGTCATATTCTGTGTGAGACTGAATCTCTCTGAGAACTACATTAATGTAATGCAAGTCTGTGAAGTACTCAGTCATTTGTGAGTTAATTTTATCCTCGTGTGGTAATGAAAAGTAAAATTGTCATCCAGTATTTGCTGTCTATGTATTTATGTATATACTTCCCTTACTCTGTGATAAACATTTAAAAACACAAAACGAAAACCGTCACCAATCATTGTCTTTCTCACTCTCTCACTTTCTCTCTCCGTCTCTCTTTCTCTCTCTGTCTCTTTCTCTTTTACTTCCTCTCTGTTTTCCTCTCTCTCGCTTTGTAACTTCTTTGAAGAAAGTGTGACACACATATCAAGTATGTACAAAAACAAAAAAGTAAGCGCATTAATATTATTGATAATAACAACAACACCACCACCACCAACAACAACAACAACAATTATAATAATAATAATAATAATAATAATAATAATAATAATAATAATAATAATAATAATAATAATAATAATGGTAATGGTAATGGTAATAATAATAATAATAATAATAATAATAATAATAATAATA
>NC_068999.1:19214369-19220110 GCF_001194135.2 Octopus bimaculoides | reverse complement strand
TATATATATATATACACACACGAAAAATAGCTTCCCCCAGGTGAACCGCTATAGAAACATGTGCCTATAAATGTAAACACATTTCAATATGAAAACTTCAAAATTGGGAGTAAAATTTGAAATTTTACATGTTACATATACATCGATATTTATATAAAAATTCTGTATATATACAGATTGTTATTTCTTCTCGGTCTCTCTCTGATTCATTAATAATAATTATAATTGTAACTACGAAAGAAGCATCAACACATGTCCATAAGGGGTGTTCAGTTAAAAAAGTAAAGACCCATGACAAGACCAAACAAAAGGGAAAGTGCGGCGAACAGATAATCATAAAATCTTCGGAATAGTTGATTTATGATTTCACACTCAAAGTAAGGAAACCTTGCTAGCGAGAGATGGGAGAAAAGGATTAGTGTGAGCAAAGAAAAATAAAGGGATAAGAAAGGAAGAAGTACAAAAAAGACAAGAAAGAAAATTACGCGACAAGGGACAACACAATAAATTCCATGTAGACACAACAGAAGTCGCTGGAGAAATTATGTGGAATTGACTCATGAAAGGAACACTAAAACATACACGGAGAGAACTATACTGGCAGCGCAGGACCTAGCTAAGTCCAGGACAGGAACTGAAGAGTCAACCTGAGGAATGAGCAAGTGTCTCCGGTGTGCCGCATCTGCAATAAAGTGGATGAAGCCATTGGCCATATCACAAACGTATGTCCTAGACTTTCTCAAAACCACTACAAGTTGTGGCGATAAGATTATTTAGCAAACGTGCTACATTGGATGCGGTGTAAAACGTGGGGAATAAAGAGTGTTAAGACGTGGTATGAACACAAATCGCAGATAGTCGCAGAGTCGGAGACTAGCAAAATCTTCAGGGAGTTCCCAATCCAGACAGAACAAGTGCTAGAGAATAACAGACCTGATCTATTGGTGGTGGACAAGGTGCACCACATATGCTATATAACTAATATTGCATGCCTCTTTGACCCACGAATATTCAAGAAGGAAGGCGAAGAAGTAGATAGATACAATCCTCTTAATAACGACTTAACTTGGTCATGGAAAATGAAGAATGTGAAGATAGTGCCAGCTAATGTTTTTCCTTGAGAACAATATCAGAAGGTGTCAAGAAGAATACAAATGAATTTGGAATAGAGTGCCCAGTAGAACTGTTACGATCGATTTGTCTCCTCGGCACGGCCAGAATAATCAGGAAAGTATTAGATTGCTGAAAGGAACTAATAGCATGGTACCGTGGCCTGCAAGTACTAAACCCACCACACCTGAAAGGCTCTAGAAAAGTCCAACAAAACCTTGATAAGTATCCGAAGATAGAAGTAGAAAAATTGTGGCATCTTAAAGCAAGGTCTAGGTATGATAAAAAGGGAAATCAGAAAAATATACAAAAATCAGAAAAAGATCTCAGGAGAACAATGTCTCATAGAAATCCATAAGACTGTATTGACCATCACTACCACATCCTTAGAAAAACCCTATCCATTTTAATGTCTGTGTTGTTTTACATGAAGATATTTCGCTACTTCCCCTCCCCAAGCTTTCAGTCGTAATTTAAAATGTTTTATCTTTCTCTCATCCCAGAGCATTGGGTGTTTCACGGCAATTGACTGTAACAAACATGCAGATCAAAAGAAGAACGATAGCGAGTCTTCAAGAGATAGAAATAGACCGTGAGCAACACTTCCCGTTCGCTATGCCCGAAATTCAAACTATCTTCGATATTGTCAATATACTCATGATACTGATTACAGCTAACAACGTTTGGTGTATACGTATCTATATATCTGTATATCTACAAACAGATGTATATATCCATCTACATCCACACTTACACAATACGGAGGCACCTACACTTGTATATTTACAAACATCCATACTCTTTGACATATATGCAAAATTAAATGGGATCCCTGTAGGGTAGTCAAAGTTGATGAATGCACCAGTTAAATCTTCATCATCTAATACATTCACATATGAATATCGACGTTTTATGAGACATATTTGGCGATCTACAGAGGATAGATATCCCTCATTGGAAAGGTACCAAGTTTTCATGAAATCACATGCAGAAAGCATTCCTAGATACCAGCGCGTATTAATTAGCCTACTGAGGACCGACATCATTATCAAAGTATAGAGGCAGTGAGCGGGCAGAACCGTTCGCACGCCGGGCAATGTGCTTAGCAGTGTTTCGTTTGTTTTTACTCCTAAGTTGAAATTCCACCGAGGTCGACTTTGCCTTTCATCCTTTCGGGGTCGATAAATTAAGTACCAGATGCGTGCTAAGGTTGATCTAATCAACTGGCCTTATCCCAGCAAATTTCAGTCTTTGTGCTTATATTAGAAAGGATTATTATCAAAGTATTTACAGACGTAAGTTTTCAGAAGCACGTTGGTTATGGATGAAATACTGATACTTGGTTGAAAACCGCTATCTACAGAGAGAGGGGGGATACATAGCTAGAGTTATATATATATATATAAGTATAACCATTTACATATAAATTGCATATATTCATGTATATTACACATACTTACAGATACTCACACACACACATGAATAGTTGTATGTTAGACTGGCATATTGTTCCTTCTCCGCATTTGTATATTCTTTTGACACATCCCAAACACGTTTTCTCGCCTATATTTCTCCTCTTACTTATATAACGAAACGAAGTAACAGACGAAAAAAAAATAGAGAAACTTGCTTGGATTCCTGTTTGTCAATGTTTCTATTATTTTGAAATGTGGATAACTTGCAGCAAATATTCTTTCAATAATGCAACCTTGTTAGTTGGAATTTTTTTTTTATTCGTTTCAATACATGATGACACATTGTGAGAAGGATACTTTATCAATTTGATTATCATATCTCAGCATCCTTTCCCTCCATACACGACAGCCTCTCATTTCAATATATTATTCTACATCCTGTTATCTCTTCCAACATATTTGCTAACAATTCTTGATATTTTCGTCTTCCTGCAATTAAATTACTATCATCATACATATAAATATCTTTTTTTTTCAAACTAGGTGGTCTCACATCTTTTGTATAAACGTTGAGACGTCGTGTGGCTTCTTTTGCAATGACATACAAAATCATTGCCATATTTATGATTCTTTTCATTTCACTGAAACATCGAGTCCTCCAATGTTATCAAAAAATGATTATGATGACGATGGTCATATGATGGGGACGGAGAAGGGTTTGAAAAATAACGTGACAATGGTAAAGATGATACTGATTTTCGTAGTTATGATGAAGATAAATATATCATTATTGACGTCATTGCGATAATTTAAAATAATACCGTCATCATTAACACTATAATAGTTTCCATTAACAATTCCTTTAATATGAACCTCACATAATTATATTTACAGAACACAAGAACATTGCAATGTAAATTTCTTTTATAATTATTCTTAGCAAAAGTATACCTCGAATGTCAAATTCATTATCAATATTGTCATCTCGTATATAATAACACTTTACAGTATATGTTACTGTTAGATTAAATATTTATGCGTTTTTAAAACAACGCCTAAATATCAACCCAACACGTTACCAGTTTCATTTGTTTCATATTTTTGATAGCGTCAACGATTATTACAATATCTCCAAGAAGCACATTGGTAGAGTATATATGAGTACCACTATGGCAGTCCTGTGTTGCTGTTGATAATTGGAGTTTGGAAGTGATGATTTATAGGCTACACCTGATAATGGTTATATTGATGAGTATGACAACGATGACAATGATGATGATGATGATGAAGGCAATGATGATGATGAAGACGATGATAACCAAGACGTTGAGAGCAATATATTTCGTGATATTGATGATGATAATAATGATAAAAATTGCAACGATCATTATTATGAATATAGAGATAGTGAAAATCATCTTTCTAATGAAAAATGAAAAACAAATTTGTTTCAAAATATCTTCTGCACGATACGAATATGATACTAACTCATATTTCTGCACATTTATGATATTTCCCATTTCATTGTAACTGCCTACCAGTCTTAACTAATTTATGTTTCGTTTATAAAGATTATTCAATGAATGATTAAAGTGTTCTTACAAGCTTACATTGACATGAACTTTTGTTTACTATTGCCCTCAGTTTTTTTTTTTGGCATATACAGAACTTTGCCATCAAAATTGATATTTCTGTTCTTCTCTTGTTTCCGCTGTGTTTTCCATAATCCACCAAACCTATGCTAACCACCATAACAATCACTGTTTTGTTACGTAGAACGCATGAAGGACTCTATCCACAATATATTTCATTTTAGAAGCAGATTTGCATGTGGTTGGATTTGCTACCAACTGGAAGATGTGTTACTCATAATATAGAAAGATATCATCCATTGCATTAAAGTAAAATGAATGTCCTAAAGAAAACTAGCTCATAAAATAATGCAAAAATGTCTTGCCTAAGATACTTTTAAATTTTAGTCCTTTATTACGTCTGTTAAATGAAACAACATTGAAAGTTACTACAGTAGAAATGGTCTGAAATTGATGTAGATATCTGTTGGATCCCTTAGACATAATACCGCGTCTGAGTCACATTACTAATTATATCTCAATTAGTTTAGTAAACGGAATTCTACACATAAAAATACAGTTTAGCCAGGGTGTAAAATAATTACTGATCAAAAATACTTCCTGTGACATTGTTGTTAACTACTATTTATTGTTAACTACTATTCAGATCGACTTCTCTGTCACTGAGCTACATATGTATCAATGGAGATGTTAATCTCCAGCACGACATTCTGTAAATACAATATTTGAGACAGAGTGTCATCTATTAGTTACAGTGAATTTGTTTTCTGTATTCGTGCGTATGTGTGTGTATATGTGTGTATGTGTGTTTATGAGTGTGTGTATATGTGTGTGCGTGCGTATGTGTACGTGCGCAGATGTATTTGAAAGTGTGTGTGTGCGTGTGCGCGTGTGAGTGTTTGTTCGGGTATCATACTGATAAGGAGAATTCACAAAAAACAAAAAAAACAAAAGACGAAAACAAGTGGTGTAGAAAACAAACAGATGTATTAGTATAACGCTCGGGAATTGAAAAAGTCGTTAACGTTTTGAGCCTTCGCTCTTCTACACAAAGGAACACAGAAAGAAACGAGAGAAACAGAGTAAAGAAATATGTTTGTAGTGGTTAGCAGTCTATCTTGGCGAATGCCGGACAGAAAGGTCACACAGGAGAGCTAAGAAGAAAGGGAGATAACGAAGTAGTAGTGATCCCAAAACGAAGGTGCGCGTGTCTGTGAGAGAGTACGTATGTGCGTGTGAAATATGGCTGGTGATTTTGACGTGTGCGTGTGTGTATGTGTAGGTATGAAAATGTGAGGATGAGAATTGGTCAGTGCTGGTGTGTGCGTGGTGGTGTGTTCTCATGTGATGTGTTCTGTGGTATGGTGTAGTGTGGTATAGTGTGATGGTGTTGGGAGGTGGGGGAGGTCAGGGTGTTGAAAGCACGTGTGGGGTTTAGGTTATGCTGTGGGTGGGGTAGAGGTGAGGTACCTGGGAGAGGGTGTAAGGGATGGGATTTGAAAGAATGGGGAAAGTAGGGTAGGAATGTGTAGGGGTGGGGTGGGCTTATGAGGGGAGTGACAATGAAGTGGATGAGGAAGGTGTGTATGAGAGAAGAGAGAAAGAGAGAAAGAGAAAAGAGAAT
>NC_068999.1:19212158-19214245 GCF_001194135.2 Octopus bimaculoides | reverse complement strand
CCCACGTGGCACAATGAGAGAAGAGAGAAGATTCACGGCGTAAACGGGAGTCCGGATGGCCCCTGTGCACGGACAATCCAAACGCGGAAGTTGTTGCAAAGGGTGACTGGTAGAGCGGAAATTGCGTGAGATCGGAGTGTCATTGCCGAGGTGGATGTCACGGAGGTATTCCTCGCACCGGTCAGTTAAGCGGCGTAGCGTTTGTCCGATGTACAGAGAATGGCAGATAGAGCAGGAGATGCAATAGATGATATTGGTAGAAGTGCACGTGAAGGAGTCAGTGATGTGATAGTGTCAATAATGGGTGCCAGTGAGGAAGGTATTGTTGGAGAGGTTGGGTGGTGGGGTGGTAAGTGAGGGGAAGAGGGAGGCAGAAGATGGCAGGGCGGGTTCGAGCGGAGAGAGCAGATGCAGAGTCCACGGAATTGCTTTGGCGCGGGCAGTGTGGATAGTAATGAGGAGATATCCACGTAGGATGAATTGGCGAGCCATGAGTTGAGACTGAGTCTCAAAGTCATACAAATATTCTGCAAAATATATCATAAAGTTTCGGAGACTAAATTTGAATATCAAATCCATCTGTTACATGGAAACCAACATTACGCTCTAAGTTATTATAAAAAGCAGAGAACATCCAGAAGTAGAATATGTCTCTCAAATGAAAGACGTTAGCGTATCTTTTTTCACACATTGTGAGTCAGCAAAGTTTATAACGAGGTTTCCAATGTATGACCATGAGATTTTCTACAAATGATATAGATTGTTGTATTTTCTATTGTCTCAGATTACTTTTGATATGAATTTAGCTGTACGCAAATACTGACCGCGTAGACACAAGCAAATAAAGAAAAGTTTGCATATGAATTTGATGAAATATGTAAGAAAGAAAGAAATTGTATGGAGATGAAATTGGAAATTATTTAGTAACAGGGCGTCACTTTTGACTGCCCTCCATATATCAAGCGTGCAAGTCATTACGATAAAATATAAATTGACATGATTGAATGAAACGGATTTAAAGGGTGATTCATTAATTGAGTTTATTGATTCGAAACGTGTTTCAAGAAATTCACAAAAAACGAAGAGTGCTATTTAGTTTCCTACAACGTGTACCCTCGTAAAATACAGTAATAAACTACAAGTTCTTGTGGAGATTTAAATTAAAGCACTTTTGCCTTAGTTCCTTTTTAATATTATACTTATTTATTGAAGTTTTGTTTTAATGCGTCATACTACATGGAGTCAATATACAATTCTCTTTATCACTTCTGAAATAATAACGACAAGTTTGTTATTTAGAATATATCATTAATACACAAAGGAGAGGGGAGAAAACAACGCTCATGTTATTTTCCGAATGTTCCGAATGATATGGATTAACTTTTCCATTTGTAGGAACAATTGCCAATTATAGGATTTTGATCAAAACACATGAAACGCAGGTACTTCGGTGAACCTGGAGAGAAAATGAGCCTATCGTCTCTAGTGTTTCATTTTGTCAAAAGTATTCGCTCATATATCGTTCACGTTATTCGCCTAGAATCTCATGATTACAAATGTATTTAGGTCGTTTAAGTTGCACGTCATAGCTTCTATTAGAAATAAATAATTCAGAATTTTTCAAGAAAAACGGGTGTATTTTCATGAATTGATTTGATATGCAATGCATTTCATGCCACATTGTAACATATGATTTTATCATATTTGATGCGCTTAAGCACATTTGAGAATATTTTACATTTAATTATGGCCATCAATGCAAACAAGTTGAATGTTGTGTGATATACAACATATTTCAAAATATTTGTGAAACTCTCTCACATAATCGCTCTCTAAGTAATCTATTTCAAACTGGCTAGGTGTAGAAAACAGTAGTAACATTATAGAATATTAAATTCCAGAATTCTGTGAAGATAGCTTAAATACACAGTTGTTTAGTTATCATACATTTACAATGTCACATCTGAACATAAAATAGTGGGATATAACAAGATTTATACTATATTGTATAATTAGAACTGTCTCCCTCTTAAACCATTCTATAGGGTAACACACACACACGCACACACACACACACACACACACAC
>NC_068999.1:19211029-19212148 GCF_001194135.2 Octopus bimaculoides | reverse complement strand
TAGGGTAACACACACACACGCACACACACACACACACACACACACATGTATTCATGAAGCCTGGTAGGAAGTATTTTTATTTCGAAACACAGTAAGAGGTATTACTTAGCAGATTACACACATCAAGAGAAACCTAATTACTTACTGTTAAAAAGGAAAAGAAAAATGGAATGTATTTCAGTTTGGACTAGTAAATATGTTCTATTCCATTCGGTACTATTCATCCGATTCGCTGCCGAGTGATTGGAGCAGTGACACTTCGTGGGCTATGAATGCTAGTTTATTATATAACTACATGCACAACTGGATAGCTAAATACTGCAAATTTATGTTCAGATTCTACATCCTTTTGACGTTACACACAGTTTCAAACAAAGAAAATCAATTGAAACAAAAACCCATAGTTTTTGAGTCACCTGCTCTAACTAAACAATCTACTGCGCTACACAAACACTTAAAATATCCGCCTAAGAGAAAGAGTCACAACGCCTAACATACCTTGCCTAGCCTTGTCGTGCGCTATGACACATAAATGTTGGAGTCCAAATGGTATCCTTATGACACACGGCGTCTCCTAAAGATACGACAGTTCTTTGTCACTGTCTGTAATGCAATATTGGAGATGGTTTGATGATATCCATTTTATGAAGTGAAATAGAATAAAATGTTATGTTCTTAAAGGTGATGTTCTTGCGTCAATTGCATCTGTATTACAAACAGTTGTAGCTGTTAATGTTTCATTATAAATACAAGAGCGGGAAATATATTCAACTAGGATTCTTGCGACTGCACAGGTAACATTTTCTAAGTAAAGGACAAATAAATAACTATATTTTGTTTCTCCATATTTCTGTTACAAAGTTACAATTAATGATATATAATAAAACAAATACCAGTGGAAAGCTTATTCAGAGTTCGAAAAGTCTCCCGGAAATTTCTAATGCATGCGAACGCACACACATATCCTACCCGTGAGAAATTGATGCTAGATGTGTTGAAACCATCGTAGCAGTTAATAAAAGTTCTTTTATCTTCCATCTTTCGTCTTTTATTTACCATCTATATATAAATATATATATATATATATGGTTGTGTCTGTGTGCGCGTGCATATATATAT
>NC_068999.1:19204315-19210590 GCF_001194135.2 Octopus bimaculoides | reverse complement strand
ATGATGCTTGGAAGCTCTCCACTTCATACAATTAATATTCTGTATATATTTCCTGAAATACTTAGAGAAAATCCTAATAAAATTACTTGTTTTCTCGTCTCTATTTTGACGCAGGAACGTTATATTGATAAATCTTATGTATGGGTGTTACACAGTAACTGATATACAAGTTTAATGCCAACTAACTTCTAACTAGATAATGAGTTTAATTCAGAATCTCGTTCGATAGTCCATTATCGCTAGAGAAGGAAACGAATCCCTACAGATATTTATATCAAGAGTTGTTTTATGATACACATATGAAATTTAGATTCTGCAGCTGCACTTCAAAGTATCGCAACACTCTTTCAATTTCTATCATGAAACTTATGCTTAATTTCAAGAAGTGGATTGTAATGCAATGGTTGATAACATGCAGTTATCAAATTTTAGAGACCTATACATTAAATTCGACATATTTGCATGTGATAATTTGCAAACGTAATTCTAAATCATAATGGGATTTCATCTCATGTTGAGGTGCTACGTTTGATGCACAGGAGTTAGAATTTGCCAATTGTGAATTCCAAATTATTGTTCAATGGATCTCGTAATATATTGTTTCTGCATCTCTAGTTCTAATATTCGATACTATAAATGCAAACAATAATAAATTCTCTTCTGTGATGTTGCGTTCTTTTATTAAAATATTTAATGCAAATTAGACTATGTAAAAAATTCAGGTATATTAACTTGTTAATTAAATGTAAAAAAAAGTTTTTATTTACATGGGTCAGTCTCCGGTGCTAGTGGACTGCGGTAATGCTAGAGTTTTGCCGACAAAAGTTTAGTTGTATCAGGCGTGTGCTACATTCAATCATCTGTCGTACATATATAAATTTTTCTTCTACGAGGGGCGAAGTACAAAATTAAAAAGGATACACCATGGACATATCCGTGGCTTGGAGGAATGCTCGCAATATACATTTATGTGTGTGTATTTTTGCGCGTGTATGTGTGTGTGTGTGTGTACGCGCGTGTGTGTGTGCCTGTGCGTATATATGCAATATCGGATATCTAGAGACACCGCTGTTTTTCCTATTTAGAAATCGTTGTATAACCACAACCATGCTCAAGATGTATTTGTGGTTTAATTTTCCTGTTAGTATGGAATAGATTCGTATCATTTGCAAAAAAAAAGAGGAACTTAAAATCTACGTTAACATATTTAAGGATTCACGCATTAGTACCATAAATATAAATGCATACATAATAACTGAAAGATATAATAGACGGTGTTTATATAATTTTTTTATACAATTAGCACGGCATACAATTTAACCCCTTCAACGTGTATGTAAAGAAGCTCCCTGTTGAAAGTAACAAACATGAAAATATAAAATAAAATTATTCCCATATTTAGTGTCTCATGGAGAGAAACAGAAGATTGTATTCATTAAGAATTTACAAAATACAAGGTTATATTCAATTTTATGTATCATTTTAATGCCGCTGTCCTTTATCATGTCAACAATAACCGAATTATGTATACTATTTTGGACCATATATCCGAAAGTAATTTTAGTCACTAAACACGCCTGTATTCATGCCTCAATAAATGTATACTATGATATATTAACTTACAGATTTCTTTCACGCCACGGCGTAGAGGAATGAGCTTGTATGATGAGGTCAGAAGTAACTCGATCTCAATAACGAGTGACTTGTATTTGCACATTTACATAAAAACACAAGAAAAATAAAATTGTTGTATCTCTTTAGAAATAACGTATTTATCTCTCCCTACTTTCAGTTTTAATTAGATTGAAAACTATCGACTTTTTAAATAGTTTAAACATGATTGCATTTATCAATTTCCGGGAAATAATTGCTTTTGATATTGCGGCAATAGAAGCTGCTTTTATGTATATGATATATATATATGGATCATAAAGATTTCTCACTATGCAAGGTTATTATTAAAGCCACCGATAAGGAAAAACACTATAAATATTTCTTGTTGATCATTTGATTATTATCATTTTTCTTTCAGTTCGACATTTTATAGATATTAAGAAATATTATGTAATACACCATTATATTCCTTGAGAAAACAACAGATGTACAATTCTAATATGATTTCGTTATACAGTCGCCTCTCCTCAGGATCCATTTAATATGGGTCTCAAAACTAAAAAAAAATATATAGATATTGTTATGAGCCACCGGATAAAAGTCAATCAAAATTCACAGCCTTTTTTTAAGCAAAGCACATATTACAGGATGTGGTGTAAGATACACTGACCATGCCACACAGCCTGCCGAAACCAGCTGGAATTGTTTTCCTCTTGGATTTATTCTACCTCCTGATTATGTTCTAATCAACAACAACATCATATAGAGCACATACGTATATTCTTGCAAATGCACTTTTATATTCATCTGCATTGTATATTCCACGAATTATACGAAAGAAAATCATATTTTCTGATTATATTCAAGTTTGCATCAGCTACCAAGGTTAATATAACATTATCACTAGTATTGTTTTATATAAAATGATTATAATACCGTAATGGTTTAATATAAAATGATTATGATACCGTCATAGTTTCCATTAGCAATTTTAAGAAGATGAAGTTACATGAATAGAGAGTATAAGAAAAGCATACCAGAATGTTGAGTAGCTTGTATGTTACGTGTGTGTTACCTGCATTACGTCGACGAAGATCATTCCAAAATTCGAATTCACCTTTTCATGGATGAGTAACGAAGAAGGGAAGAAGTGCTGTAAGATTTTATTATTGTTAGATCATTCGTTATTGCGGATATAAGAAACTGAATGTTCTTTGTGGAGTCTAAGGAATCTGGAAGTAGCTTTGAAATTCTGTTTCAATCAAGCAAGAATACATAAATGGCGAATAATTTATGAGGAGAAGAAAAAAGCTATTAAATGATGCTGATTGTAATGTTATACGAAAGGTGTTGAAAATTTCCAGTTATGGGCGAAAGAAAATACAGGGGGAGCAGTTAATTATGATTTCATTCCATGTATTCGCTTATGATAGTGGTCCTTCAGATTTTCTGTAAAATAACACGGGAGGTTGGGCCTTCAACAACATTTTTTGTGACACATTTAAAGGCCAAGAACTTTTCAACACCTCATCGTATCACAATCGTTGCATTTTCAACTTGTGCAAACTGTACAAATTAATATTTCTGCCTTGTTTTGTACAATTTAGCATAAAATGTTTACCACCGTGTTCTGGGATGAACTCCTGTGCAAATAACTTTATCATATTTCCCCGGCAAGTATGATAGCTTAAACAGATAATAAATTACGATATTAAATCGTGGTATAGAAGTGCCATATTTAACAAGCAATTAACAGGCGTTCACATTGAAGCTGAAGCCATGTTTTCAGTAATCACCAGTATTTTCTGTCGTCTTTCTGCAAAATTTTCAATATTTTTCTCGTGTTTATTTCATGAATCCTTATATTTTTATCCATGTAATCGGCAGCAAATATCATTTTTAATTTTCTCAAATGCAATTCGTTATTATTTTTATTTATTTATTTATTTTTTTTACTTCTCGTGATAAAAGTTTCAACTAATATGCATTTTTTTTTTTTGGTTCATTTCGTGAACGACACCGTTTGTTTTCCGTCTTTTTGAGCTGTGCGAGTGGACATTTTGATTTGTTTCTTTCCCTTGCTACGCTTTCTTTCAATGCATAAAACTTTTATTAACATCAATATGTTATTATCATTCTAAAGCAACATTATTACATCATTCTATAGTTTCACAGTGAGCTGAATCCCTTGTGTGATTTCAATTCCTAGCTAATTATATTTCATTCGGAACACACAATCCCTTGAAATTGGATGAGCATTTTAATATCTAAATACACCTTGTTATAATAGGAGACGCTATTGCAGGATAAGTGTCATTGAATAACACTAAGGAAAATAATTATGGGAAATTTCATAAAGAGCAAGACAGCTGAATGTTCAGAAATATAAATATTGACTTAGTTTTAAAAATTGTAATTAAACAAGGACGTCATTATTTGTAAAAGCCTGCAGACTGTTTCCCTGTTGAATTATGTGTATTAAATATATATATCATATACATATATACACATGCATACATACATGCATACATATTTTACTGTTTGACTCCTATACATTGCCTCCATTAACATTTGAGGCATTACTAGGCATTCTAAAATGATTTTATATCATTTACTGCAGTACCATTCTTCATGTTAATTTTGGAGTAGTTTTAATGCTATAATATATTTTGTACCTTTATCATACATGTATAATAATCTAATTATTGACAGACATTTCATATTGAACCACGTCAAATATGACAACATCGATTTTATTTACGCAAGTATTGGAAGTAGTTGCATTAGTTATAACGATAATAATAATAATAATAATAATAATAATAATAATAATAATAATAATAATAATAATAATAATTATAATTATTATAATAATAATAATTATAATAATAATAATAATTATAATAATAATATTCATATATCAATAATGATGATAATGATACTAAGAACGATGAAAACAAGAAAAACAACAATGATAGTAATGCTAATAAATATAATGATGGTAACGATAATCAATTTCAATATTTAATAACTTCTTTGATCGATGAGTTTATATTAGAATGATTCAGTTCCTTCTGAATAACATAAAAAGTAAAGAGTAAAGTTAAGTATTGGATGTCTACCTTTTAATTGTCTAATAGTTACATTTGGGTGAGAGAAATAACACTTGAGAAGAAAACATTTCAGCGAACGGAAAGTTAAAAGGAATGTCACGCTGCAATAATATAGAGATAAAAATAAAAACGTTACGTGCGAAATTTTATATAAAAAGAATCAATGTTCTCACACCATTGTCATTTTATTATTTTTTTCTATCGAATGTGTATCTCTTCACGCACACTCTCACACTCGCGCGCCGACAAACACACACACACATCCTAAACTTTCCACGTAGAGGGAAAAGAAAACTTCTAGGTGAAGCATATGGCGAAGAAAATATCGAGAGGAAGTGATAATTTTATTAGAGGATGGCCAATGCAATAATCAATAATAATGTAGGATATACTGAATATTGTTTCATTCGCCATGACTTCTAGTGTTATCCGTCGAGGTTAACAGAATTATGTTAAAAATGACTAAAATAAGCTGCACAGAAAATGAAATCTTTCTTGGTGGATCAATGATCAAACGTGTTGCAATATATTTGGCCTGCTAAATAGAACTCACATTGTCGAACGTATGTATTTTCCTCACGAATCAGTTTAAATACTATCATCATAAATATTAAAATTACGGTTTGGGATGAGTAGAATTGTAAGGGCTTCAGGTAACATTAGTCTCTATATCTGAGGTTGAGCCAGAATTTCAACTATAGTACTCGATAAATAATCCTCTCTACTATTGTCACAAGTCCTGAACTTTGTGATCGTGGGGGGTGTATGTTCGATTACATCGGCCCCAACACTCAGCTGGTATTTATTTTATCACGTCCGAAAGTATGCAAGGCAAAATCATCTTCGGTGGAATTTGAACTCAGAACGCGAAGACGAATGTAATACCGCAAAGACAAGCATTATGCTGGGCATGCTAACGATTCTGCCAGGTCGCTGACTTCACTCGATAAATAATGAAGCCGTGAATTACTTTGGTCGCTGCTATCAACTAGCCCTCTACATTTAGGTGACATCATCATCATCATCACCATCATCATCATCATCATCATCATCATCATCATCATCATCATCATCATCATCATCATTATCTTCATCATCATCATCAAGTTAGTGTATGCTAATTTAAATAGTAGGAATGATATAATGACGATTGTTGACCAGATGTCTCCTCAAATACCCGAAATCGTTGGGGTCTTGTGTCAAGCTTCAGACACTGGAATAAACGAAACACTACCAAATTATCCAGATATATATGGTTCTTAAAAGAACAAGGTGTCAACTATGGGATTTACTGGAACATCATATCCAAGCGTAGTGGCAAGTGCGGCCTTTTTAATATAGAAAGATGGTTCATCTAGAAAAGTTTGTTGGACACCCCTACATGTCTAATTTCAAAAAGCGAGCATTTTGGATCACATCCACATGTAACAAAATACCTGTTATGGTTTTGGGTCCCCCAAACCACGGCTAGAAGCCACATTTTTACTACGTTCCTGCACAAGCTTCCCACGTTTTCACTTCTTATATATATATATATATATATATATA
>NC_068999.1:19200047-19203088 GCF_001194135.2 Octopus bimaculoides | reverse complement strand
ATATATATATATATATATATACTAGTGACAGAGCATGCTTGAAGGTAATTGGAGAATGGCCATGCTGTCGGGGTGGGGGGTGCACACACATATGTAAATATATGTATGTAAGCATATATGTCAGTATCACATAATTTCCAAAACCTTGCGAGAGGAAAGGAGTTCTTCCTTTTTTGTCATACCATTGTTGCCTGTTTCAAATATTATTATCATGTGTTGTGCTATGTCTCTATTGTAAAGATTCAATTATCATAGTGTCTCTTACTCATGTAATGAATGTAAAAACATTTTTGTATGATGCATTCTCCTGTTCTCTATACATTTAATTGTATATTGATCAATACAATTACTCAAAATTTATCGTCTAATATTTATTGAATATTTTTAATGCTTCATGACGGCGAAACAGTTATCATGTTTTAAATAACAGGAAATTGGCATTTGGAAATTAATTACATCGGTATACTATATAAAGGCATTGACAGGCTGCTTTATACGCTGTCATCTACCCATCAAACTTTGAATTCACTTATTCTTAAATGCGTCATATTTGAATGTGAAACTACACAGCAGTCCATATATATGCCACTGGATTTAAGTAGCTCTGTGCATTCTAAATGAATCACATATAATTTACTGATCATTAATAGGCTTCTGTCCCATAAAACACTCGCGCATGTGTTTAAATAATAAGAGAATTCTTTAAAATATTTATAACGCTTATGTGTCAATGTTGAAACATTTTATGAAAACTTGCTATTTAAGAATTCGGAAAGATTGACAGCAAGTATGTCTCAAAATTGCTACCCATCTGACGAATATCTAAATACACAAACTTTGCACTTAATTATGCCGAAACTTCATATGATTACATGCATCTCGCAGTCTGGGTACTTGGCGGTGCGAGTTTATTCTAGGTGTATTTACACAATTGTGTATTTACATAATTTGTCGAAAGTTAGCAATTTCTTCCGTGATAAAATACAGTAAAAGTCTTTTTTACAAGTTCAAATATGATTGGCGCATATTTGAAATGGTAATAACTTTGGATTTATGCACATCACTGCTTAGCTCTACCACACCATAATTTGCACACTGTGATCCGCCGATTAACGTTAGAATACAAGTAGCTAGACAATCTCTCTTGTCAGCTCTTGTGGTTTCTGTGATTGGAGAACGGATAAGCGCAACGATATATTTGCATCTCACAGGCTAATTATGTGGGGCTGCGAGCTGATGCACTAGTAAGGAGAATATCTTGGATCACATTGTGGTCAGAAATCTGGTGGCTTCTTGCTGTCTTTTGGGTATTTATGGGAAATTAAATGCTGACACAAGCAAGGTTGAGTATATGTGTTTGTGTGTGTGTGTGTGTCCATGTGTAAGTGTGTATGTATACTTGATCTATGAATGTTGTTGTATGTGCGTATGGGTATGCTTGTGTTTGTGTGTGTGTGTGTGTGTATGTGTGTGTGTGTGCACGTGTGTGTGTGTGTGTGTGTGTGTGTGTGTGTGTGTGTGAATATATGTGTGAGCGTGCCAAAATGAACGCTTACATTTCATGTGAAGACGAGTCAGATTTAAAGCAATACCATTCAAATTGTCACCTGAAATTGTCCTAATGCATCTAATATTTAAGATGATCTGCAGTCTATGATTGTTTTTTTTTCCGTAACGTGCAATTTCTTCCCAAATGTATCATAAATTGCCACCCTTGAATTGCGTCCAATTGTTCCAATTAATTTTGCAAATGGAAATGAAGAAACAAAATAGATTACGATTGGAAAATAATCTGCTCTGCACCTTTTCAAGCAATCATCCACGTAACCCTGGAATTTAAATAGAAGAAACGCTCACATGTTTTATATTACAGACAAGTACCATTCTATTAAACTTCTTTTCTTTACTGCAGTGAGTTTCATGTAACTTTTGTCTGTTCAGTAAGTTCTCATGAATATATAAAAAATGACTGTAATATTTTTCTGCATTTACAACCTATGGCAATTTTCTATTACAATTAGATTTGTTTTTAAAATTCGACTACAAACGCAACCAGTATAGATACATGAATGCATGCTTGCATACATACATGCATACATACATACACACATACATACATACATACGTACGTACATACGCACACTCACTTACACATACACATACCTATGTATGTATTATAAAATAAATTATTGCCTATTTATTAACATAGGAAACACATATTAGAATTTTCCGAAATAGATGAATATCATGTACGTTGTCAGTCAAGCGATTATGGACTGAACTGGACCGTAACTAATCTGCACTTCCTCTGATAACTCGCGGATGGTGATTCGACGATTTCTCCTCACAGCTTCATGCACATCTGCGATGTTTTTCTTAGTTCTGCTAGTTGTTGGTCTCCCAGAACTTTCATCACTATCGATATTTTTTCAGTAAATATTCACTCTCATACATTTTCTGCAAATTTGAGTAGGCCGCTGAGTAGGTATCGCCAATCTGTGCCAAAGGGCTTCACTGTGTGCTTTAGCTTCGTTACCATGGCAACTGTGCCGATGCTTATAGATGAGAGCACGTATGTGTGTTTTAGTGTTTAGTAAGTATATTCTGAGATGTTCAGAACTATGGAGGTTGTTGCGTTTGCTGAGAGGAAGTAGTGAGTAGTTCCCTGTGTAAATGTAGGTGGATGGATCGAAAACGTGCATGTGGAGAAGTGACTTCGTATGCAAGACTAAAGATAATTATGAAATCTCCGCCGTGGTGGAATGAAGGTGGAACATATCACGGTTCTGTGAGTGGATGTACACCAAACCACGCTGGCTGGAAAACGATACAACTTTTATCTTTTCAGTTTAATTATTGAACTTATGTTAACCTGGCATATCTGATAAATCTATGGTTGGTAGGAAAATATTATAAATTCGTTCCATAGAATTTAACACACAATGTACATACAATGATAAACGCAAAAAGACAAATGCAACACTACCACTATCAGCGCCAACACCACCACCACTACCACCACAACCACCACAACCACCACC
>NC_068999.1:19195484-19199979 GCF_001194135.2 Octopus bimaculoides | reverse complement strand
CACCACCATCACCACCACCACCACTATCACCACCACCACCACTATACACTACAGCAAATACTATCAATTACAACAATAACCTCCAGGAAGCAAATGGCAAAAGAAAAAAGAACTTACAGAAACAACGATGAGGCTGATAGCAACAACATATTATATGAAACTACAAGAAAAGTACCAAAAAATTTAACTTCTCATTCAACACACCAGCGACAGTCAGAACGCCAATGAAAAAAAAAAAAGGACAACAACGAAAATAATGCTTGTAGATCTATATTTAGATGTCTCGCCAACAGGACGTATCAGGTGAGCGATTAAATTTATATCGGCTGAAAAGAACGATAGAAAAGAACATTTTGTAGAAAGGTGACGCTAAACATATCAAGATTCGCCTACCAGGAAAATAATACGTGAACAGTCGTATACAAAATATAGACAAAATAAAAGCAGAAACAGCAGCAACATCTCTAAGAGAGGCAGGAAGTCACACCATCAACAAGAATAAGTGAAAAGTAAACGTAACATGTAAAGCAGCAGCACTAGCAGTAGTAAGACCAGTAAGAAGAAAGAAATTGGAAGCAAATAAAACAGCAGAAAATGCACCAACAACAAAGGTATACAACATCATACGCAACAGAGTAAATGGCATCCGAAACCCTATAACACTCTCACCAAATACACATTACAAAACCCCGCAAGACAAAACACTCTCCGACTCACATCTCACTTATATGTCATGTAGTGAAGGTGAATGGGATGACATAAAATGGCAAATAGTAAGAAAGGAAGAAAACAAAAAGAAAAATAAGCAAAACTACGCAATAAAAAAAGAGAATCGGATATAGGAACAAACTGAAATGGTGACTTCGGGCAACACTGCTGCAACAATGCACCAAAGAGCAGCTCACCAGCACTATCAACATCATCATCCCCGTCACCACCATCACCACCGCTATCATAAGAACAAACATTCCATTAATCACGATATTTCTCCCAGCAGAAACAGACAATGAAACATTAGTATATACCCCGCCGTCAACACGAACAATGAAACACAAATCGAGCACCTACACAAAGATACTAACACCATATACAATTACTACATTACAATAACGTATCGGAAATTCAACACTAAAAAAGATACCCAATTTCACAACAGACATACATCACATAAGTTTCAAATTTTGGCTCAATGCCTAAAAGTTTAAGATAGAGGATAGTCGATTACACTGACCTCAGTGCTTAACGAGTAGTGGCACTTCATTCACGGGTACTTAGTTTATCGACTATGAAAGCCAAAAATCGACTTCGGCTGCAATTGAACGCAGAGCGTACAGGCGAGTGAAGTACCGTTAATCATTTTACCCGGCGTACTAACGATTCTCCTAGCTCGTCACTTTCCAGACATGCATCACACTAAAAAATTAAAAAAAGAGAATTTAGATCCAACAAAAGCAAAAGTGTATGTAAAGAATTACTCGTGCATATACCTACATCTAGCTTGAGAGACAAAACACTTGATCCTCCATAAAAATAGTGTGTGTGATTCATTTCACACTTATTCTCCATGTTTATTTTGGCCAAAATAGTATAAATGCACGAGGCCTGGGATCTACTTGGAAACAGGATTACTTACTCAATGACATCAGGTCGTTCGATATAGATGTTTCGACCATCGGCTAGAACAATATTCCGTAATCAAAAACTTTCGTGCCTATTTTTGGCTGGTACTGTATTTACTTTTGTCTATTTCAAGCGCGAATAGCAGCAAACGATCGGCTGTACGATTCCGGAAAGGCCTGAATCCAAAGACAAACTCTACATTCTTAGAAACAGAAGTTATATTGGTGGTCCCAAATGTTAACAGTAGTAACAAGAAGGCCTTTGAACAATTGGGGGGGGGTATGATTAGAAAAGAGCAGAACAGTTGGATTGTTTCAGACGTCCTCGGTCTACTTGGATACTACAATTTTAATTACAAGAATAAAGGAAATGCTCATAAATTTTAGAGTGTGCAGCACCAGAATGTAGACATCCTAACTTTATATTTATCTATGGGCAAAATAGTTAGGTTATGGAGTAGAAGGAAAGGTGATGATATCTTTGGTAGCTGATAAAGCTGTAGATTATTCCCCAGAGCAATATAATGAAGTATGAATACCACTCCGATTGGAAGTGTGCTTAACTCTGTCTCTATAGACGTTGGTTATATCAATGGTCTTTATTTTTAATGATACTGCCTTATTTTCATAGGTCTATCTTTCACTATCTCCTCAACGCCAAAGTTCATGATTTTATGGCTTCGTTGCTAAACTCTCTCATCCCTCGTTCTCCTTTATCCAGTCTATATTAATTTACTACTACCTAGTCTTTTTCTCCTTAAGTGAACTGGCATATGTAAGCACATGCACAATTTTTCTTTTTATTGCTACTTGCCTAATAATAATTGATTTTATTGTGCATTTAATATGGCTGTTATGCGTGTTACAAAATCTATAACATATAGTCTTTAGCTACGAAACGTACGTAGTAAATATGTACATTTTGTATCCCTTGCATCCTTACATTTTTTAACCCCATATTTCGCAATTTATATGATCCACAATGAGCAGTATAATTGCTGTCACTCTATTGTAATTTACATTGATCTCAACACAGGGAAGATATGTATAATATATTACGGTTTAAAGTTACTTGATAGAACCTTGTCTATGTATTATCATCTACAATAGTTGTGTACACACTTAAAGCGTTCCAACTTTGTATACCAGACTCTCTCTGCAAGTATATATATGTACACGCACACACACACACACACACACACACACACGCATACACATGCAAAAATAATTGATACGCAAATAGAGTTTTCAGTGAGTGTTTGTAATATTATTTTCACTCATGTGTGAGAACTTAGGAAGTACTGATACTTCAATTTACATCTCTATATTTATTATAAGTATGTTATGTGTGCATGGTAATAATAATAATAATAATAATAATAATAATAATAATAATAATAATAATTATTATTATTATTATTATTATCATTATTATTATTATTATTATAGATATTAATTTTAATTCTAACTGACGCAAATATATGTAACAATTAAATATACATTTTATTTCAATTAATGCATATAGAAGGGCTCAGTCGCATTTATATTAAATTGATATAGTATATAGCATTGATTGCGTGCAATTGTTGACGGACATATATTTCTAAGCTTCTACATATGCATCTGTTGCTATAATAGAAACGAATGTACTTAACTTGATGTCTTAACATAGATGACTATAATTTAGTTACACATACTAGAATTGATTTTATGTTATATAAATATCTTTGAAACATTAATTTATACAGTTCTATATATGATTAAAATTAGAAATTGCATACGCAATTCTTATCTCGACAAATGTTAGTCTTCTAGTTTCAATCTGAATTATTCTATGCAACCATGACTCGTGAGTGTCTAGACAAATAAACAATTTAGCAGAATCAATCTTCAACTCAAACACCTACTGACGGATAGTAGACGGCATAAATATAGTAGACGACATAAATATAACAAAGAATTTGGAATACGTTTTCCTAGGAATATATTTGAATACATTTCCTATAAATATCTCGATCATGAACTACAAGCATACATTTTAGTTTGAATTTCACAACATGCAGAAGGCTCTTAGTGAACCTTCGTATATTTCGATATTGGAATATAAGAATACCGATTTAAATATAAATACATATACAAACATATAAATGCACACACACGCACACACACACACACACACACACACACACACACACACATATATATATATATATATGAACATAAAATACACACACACACATACATAAACAGAGAGAGAGAGAGAGAGAGAGAGAGAGAGAGAGCGGGGCGAGAGTGAGAAGCGTAGACTAAGTTAGCACTTATATAGCTATTGAAGTTGCATGTTATATACAATTATGTAAATGCAAATTTTGCCGGTAGAAGAAATCACATTATACGATTCTCATTCTTCTTTGACCTCGATGAATTGAGAAGGAATATCGTCCTAACAATTCTAATGGTTAAACCATAAGCGCTGACGTTATGTCAGCCTTATCTAATTTGCGGTATGCATAGAAATATTTATATGCGTGCGTGTGTTCATGTGCGCGTGTGTTTAGATGCAGATATGTAAACGCACATACACAGGTATATAGTGTTGCTGTGTGCAACAAGTCTGCTTTCCAGCTACATCTTGGCCAAGTGTTTTCTATCATAACTTTTGGCTGATCAAAGACTTGTGAGTTGATTTGGTAAAAGGAAACTGAAAGAAGCAGGTTGTGTGTATATTCGTGCACTTGCATGTGTGTTTGTGTGCGTATGTGTGAATGTCTGTCATTTTTTATGTGTTTGTCCCCTAACATTTGTTCCAAAACCAATATTTGTTTTAGTCCTCGCAACTTAGCGATTCGGCAAAATAGTACGATGGAATAAGTACT
>NC_068999.1:19194579-19195474 GCF_001194135.2 Octopus bimaculoides | reverse complement strand
AAAAAAAAAACCCTTGCTTCCGGCTGTCTATTTATATTCTCAGTAGGTCATTAACTATCCGATTCTAAATTATTATTTTATGATTGATTTTCAAGGTACTATGAACGCATTCAACTCCCTCACCTCTTGAAAACTGTAGTGCAATTCTAGAAGAATGTCTGCTATTATATCTAATTGGTTGTTCAACTAAGGAAACTGTGCAAACTGTTGATATATTAATAGGATATTCAGTGAAAAATAACTATTAGCTCTATCATAAATTACCCGCAAACTAAACTTCTGCCAATGTTACGACAGTATTTTTTCTGTTGTTCACTTTGTTATTTAACATGAATGTTCTTAAATTTTTAAACGTAATGTAACTATTATAAAATTTCTGAAACAATTCTTTCTCATCATCACCATCGTCGTCGTCATAATCGTCATCGTCATTTTCAACATTATCATAAGTATTATTATCACCGTCTTTACTAGTATTCTCAACAACGTCCACACCGTCACGTTCATTCTTCTCCTCATCATCCTCATCGTCATCATCAGAATCATCCGCTTCTCCCCTTCCTCCTCCTCCTTGTCATCATTGTCAAAACCACCACAACCACCACCGCCATCCTCATCACCATCATCATCATCATCATCATCATCATCATAATAATAATAATCATCATCATCATGATCACCATCATCATCATCATCATTACTTCATCATCATCATAATCATCATCATCTTCATCATCATCGACGTCATCACAACCATGTTTTTTATCGGTAAAGCTTGCACTTGCGTGGGATAATTATCAATCAGATAATTAATTACGATAGAAAAATATGTCCAACCTCTCTCTTAAAGGAATATTAACACAAAGTAGGTGAAAGTATCACGCAAATAATCATT
>NC_068999.1:19190935-19193889 GCF_001194135.2 Octopus bimaculoides | reverse complement strand
ACGTTATAGTCAAAAAGCTGCTAGAGATTCTTATTTGCAATCTTTAATTTGAAGCCTCGCAATTTCTTTCTTTCTAGATTAGATTTCTATTTCTGTTAAATATAAATGTAAATTTAACTGAACATTTCCTTCGTGTTTTCTCTAAAAATTGAACGATTTTATTATGTATTTTATAAGCGCCTGAAACCATTCGAATTTAGTTTGATTCTATATTTATTGAAAACATGAAGACAATTAAAGATAATAAATGTATAAACTACAATATGACTTCAAGATATGTCCATGGACAATGATTTTACGACTAGTGTGTCGTTAGATAAATAAATATTATATACGAATAATGTGTGTATGCTATGTTTGTATGCGTTTACAAATGTGACATGAACGAATCAATGAGTTTGAGGTACGTATATGTGCGCGTGATGAGTATATAAGCAGATTTAAGCAGATATAAGCAGATTTATATATAGGAATTTCATGTATATCATATACGTGTCAGTGAACAGATGAACAGAGCGTTTCAGACACAAACACGTATATATAACGTATGTCTTTAGTAAAGGTCATTATATATTTATTATAGTACAATGGATTTACAGCTGTTTCAAGTAGTCATTAACAGTTCATTATTGATATGATTACGCATTGGTCACATTGGGGAATTGAGAAGAATTCAACGACCTAGATAAAATTAATGCTACTTTCACTTTCTCCCTTCTTTTCTTTTTTTCTCTTCTCTTTAGTCCTACTTTTCCAAACCATCACTTCTTTCCCCCATCCTTCTTTATCTCTCTTACACTTACCTTATAATTATACGTACTGTCAATTTCCGCCCCCACCTTCTTTCTGTGTTCTGGTTTGTAGTTAGAAATGACTCTAGCGAAAGTAGTATTAATTTTCAACCGATCAATGGATGGAGTGAGTAAATCTGTCAATAAAGAAGCTATATCGAATACTGCAAAAATCTGTAAGTCAATTTACTACACAATAAATATGGAACAACCATTTTTTATGGTTTGTCGTGTATATTTCACTGTGTAAAAATCAGTATAACTAGAACGCATGGATATAAATATATAGAATGTTGATGAAACATAACTACCGTAGCTGTCATAAGAATACGCGATTATCTATACTAACCTAAACTATGTAGTTAACCTGGTGTACTAAAAGAGAGTTATGAAGTAATTTGCCAGGATTAATAATCCCTCATTGATAATTAAATTCATATATACATATATGTATATATCGACTAAGCATTGTAGTAAGCGTATATAGAAATCAATGTAGTTACGGCTCTGAATGAACTGTTAGTCGAGTACAGACTGCTAAGAAAACAGAAAAAAAAATCAACAACAATGGAATAAGCGTTTATCTTACGAACTTCATTAAATTACAAGTATTTCTGCTGTAGGAACTAGAGTATTCATAGTTGAATCTCGAATACCTGATGAAGGAACGCGGGGGCCATCGCTTGTTATAGAGGGAAAAACAGAAAGCTAATGATGTTCGTAAGATAATGGTTTCTTTAATTATCATCTCGTTTCGTTACATATGCAAATGTATGTATATATATATATATATATATAAAGTAAACAGAAATGGAGTAATATTTCTCCATTTAATTCCTGGTAAACTCACGTTTATCTTTCTCATTACCTGTAATCTATGAACATAATATGCCTGAAATCGTATGCCCAGGGTTCACATACGTGATTATACCGGTAGTGTAGCGGATACGTTTATGCCTTAGACGGTTATTCTACACTCTAACTCTACTAACCTACACACACATTTGCATGAAGCTCCAGAATGAAGGCAACAACATTTTTTCTATTTTATCATAGCACAATATTGTTGTATTTCGGATCCGAGCGTTTCAATGTAAAGGAAGCAGAATTATAAGACTTCGACATTTCTCCGAAATAACTACATGTGTTTCGAATCACATGAAGCATGCAGCTATTCTTGTGGAATCGAAACCCATCACTGGGGCAGTTTTCCCTTCAGAACTTCAAATGAAGCATGAGGAATGCACGCATGCACACGCGGGCAAACACACTCACACAAACACACACATACACATACACATGTCGTCCTATCAATAAGTATCGGAATTATTACCACTGTAACGAAGCTGAAGCACGCAGGCTAAAGCTGCTTGGCTGAGATTGTCTTTAAACTTTGCTGTGCATGCGAACTAAGTATCAAGGTACTAGCTCACTTCTGCTGTTTACAGCAGTGCTTGGAATGAACGTCTGTAGTGTGTGATCGCCGCATTGAGCGCGAGTCAAAGTTGAGCAAAAATCTGCCTCAAATTTTACCAATAGCTTGGCAATATCTATACAAAGGCCTACGGAAAGTTTTCAAATAGTTTTCGTCGTTCTCGAAACAATCAAGGCGACCTTGTGTCACTGAAACCCGATTACCATTTTCGTCATCGGAAAGTAGATGTGCCACAAACGTATCTCATACCCAAATCTTCAGTGATAATGAACTGAATTGAACAACAACTAATATGTACACCCTTTAATAACTCACGTATTGTGATTCGCCGATTTACCCACACCGCTGCACGTATATCTGTGATGTTCTTCTTAATTCTACTCGTCGTGGGACTCCTAGAACGTTTGTCACTATTTACATATTTTCGGCCATTTGTAAACCTTTCAACCACTCGCACACTTGTCTCATACACTGTTTGCCATACGCCTTCTGCAACTTTAGGTAAGCCTGTCATCAGTTACCGCCCAGACAACTTTCACTGTCTTGCTCAATGTGACGATGGCTCACAACACATGTCCTTTCCAAGTACTGTTGTAAACAGCCGTAGTGAGGCAGGCCGAAATTTAGTGCGCATGCACAACGGAGTTCAATGTCAATCTCTGACAAGAGTGCATGGTTTAGCTTCGTTAGAGTCCGCATACTTATTGCTCAGACCTTATATATGTATA
>NC_068999.1:19189965-19190320 GCF_001194135.2 Octopus bimaculoides | reverse complement strand
AGTATGTTATAAATATATATATATATAGATAGATAGATAGATAGATAGATAGATAGATAGATAGATAGATAGATAGATAGATAGATAGATAGAAATATATATATATAACATACTTTACTAAACAGCAGAAAAATGTCAGAAAAACTGTTGCTCAGCGTTTCACGTTCCTGTTCGTCGGACAGATTTGTTTCTAAGCATGTAACTCTACCTCTGGTTTTTGAGTACCTGTTTTTTCCACCTTCTTTTGCATTTATGTATCTGCTCTGGTATATTATATATATTTATATCTATATCTATATCTATATCCATATCTATATCTATATCTATCTATCTATATATATATCTATCTATCTAT
>NC_068999.1:19187540-19189634 GCF_001194135.2 Octopus bimaculoides | reverse complement strand
AGATAGATAGATAGATAGATAGATAGATAGATAGATAGATAGACAGACGAACAGACAGGCAGACAGATAGATAGATAGATAGATAGATATAGACACGCACACACACACACATGTATATAGGAAAAAATCATCGGATTGAGATTGGATTTTCTTGTCTGTGAATGAAGGAATGTTCTTTTGAATCCAGTATTCTATCTATTTGCAGGTGTAGGATGGTTTCGAGTCCTCTTGGATTCTCTAACATGTGATTATCCATATCAAAGCAGTTCATCTTGCAGATGTTGCTAATGTACTGCTGGGTGTTAAACATTAACACCCGAGAGCAGGAAAACGACGGGAAACCTTCCGGTGGCCTTCTCAGCTTACCAAACTATAACTGACTGTGGATTTGGAGGTTGAATTACGAGTCTAGTTTCGTCGGAGTGAGACACATAACAAAGTTGATAATGCTGGTGGTTTAATATCTGTTCGATGTAAAATATCATTTCATTTGTGAATACCACGTTGGGCAGCGTAGCTTCAGCACTGTGTTGCAGGATAACACGACTTCGTTTCGACCCATCCTGCAGCTCTCCCTTATTGGTGGGACTCTGTTCAACATGTTGTGCTGCACCACGTTTGCAGTCTGGGTCTCATCAGGTGCATCCATACATAAATTTGTGTCTCGTGATCCAGATGGACATATACCTCTAAACAGGCGGTTAGGCTTATATAACAAAATGACAATGAAAATTTAGGATCTTTAGCATGACACAGCTTTATGTGTGGATGTACCTGACGAGACCCAGAATGCAAAATAGATGCAACAAAACATGTTGAACGGAGTTTCACCCATAACGGACAGTAGCAGAATAGGTCGAAACGAACGTTGTACAAAATAAAGATTAATACGAAATTCATCCTCTGCTTGCTTAAGAAATTATTGTACAAAATAAAGATTGACACCAACTCCATCTCCACGATACTGAAAAAGTTATATAAATATATATATATACACAGGCAGACACACACACACACACACACACACACAAACACATACGTATATATAATTATATAAATACGTATTTGTGTGCGTGTGTGTGCGTATGTGTGCGTGTGTGTGTATGTGAATATGCGTTACACTATAGAACTAAAATTCTTATTTCTCCTGCATTTTATATACTCATGGCCACAAACTTCTACAGAGCGTCGACGTTCGTTGGGCGACGTCACGGTAATATGTTTCAGATACATGAGTAAATAACTAAACGAGTAAATATATGTAACAATTTCCCTATATTCTTAAGAGAATTATAGAAAAAAATGAAAATTAAAATCATAAAAGAAATGCTATAAATAATCATTAATAATGATTAACAGAAATTCATGAAGAAAACCAAAATTCAAATAAAAACGAAAAAAAACATTCGAATGAAATAATTGACTTCACCATGCAATATCTGCATTACTTGCACATATATTAGGTGTGAACATTTCATTTTCGACGAAAAAAGAACAAAAGCTCAGGCGTAAAAAAGAAAAAAATAATAACGTTGTGTTAACTGTTACATTCATGTTGTAATAAAACACACAGCGAATATATCGTATGGCATCTAAGCAACGTGACGAAAGTGCTTTTTTTAAATATGAAATGGAAATAGTAATGAGTAAATAAATACAAAGAAATGCCAACCACGTAGTTTTGGGTTCAATTCCATTGCACAACGCAATACACCAGTGTTTTGCGTCAAGTGCGTTTTATTTTTACACGGAATCTCTACAGAAATAACTTTGCAAGCACACGCATTGATATCTATCTACCCGTATTGTGATGAATATTAGTCCAAATGCAGCTTAAAGGGTTTCTTCAGTATTCTCTTTCTGAGATTTTCTGAGACCATCATGATGGAAAACATATGTAGAAGTGGTCATAAAACATGATACCAAATGTTATTTTCATATATGTAGAAGATAATTCTGACACTGTAATATATACATACGTGCGTATCTACGTTTCATTTTCCTGCGTTTCAGTCATTTGACTGCGGCTGTGGTGGATACATACATGTGTGTGTGTGTGTGTGTGTGTGTGTGTTTGAGCGTGTGTGTTTGAGC
>NC_068999.1:19184804-19185624 GCF_001194135.2 Octopus bimaculoides | reverse complement strand
CAGAAAACGAGAAAGCAACCATACTCTGGGATATGCCAATACACACAGATAGAGAAATTAAGGCAAATAGACCAGATATAGTTGTCAAAGATCATGAAGAAAAAAAATGCTTTCTAATTGATGTATCAATACCAGCAGATGACAACGTTTCTCTAAAAGAAATGGAAAAACTTTCAAAATACAAAGACCTGGAAATAGAGATAACTCGAATGTGGAATCTAAAAACAGAAACAATTCCTATCATAGTAGGTGCCTTAGGTACAATAAAAAAATATTCAGACAAATACATAACAAAAACACCAGTACTTACAAATATATATGACATACAGAAAATTGCACTACTGGTTACTGCACACCCTACGAAAAACACTTTCAATACAGTAACCATAAGAGCATCACAGCAAACCACAGCACATACCCAAGGCACACAGAGCTGCGCTCGGTAGTGAAGTGAAAGAACGTTATAAAAATAAAACTACTGAAAAAAAAAAAAATAATAATATCACCATATCGCCTGTATTAATGAAGTCATAGATATTATTCACCCGATGTCCATGGATATTACGGACTGTATTGTAAGCATCCCGTGAATACGGAATATAACCTTCACAAGCATGTAATCTGTGGACACGCACGTAGCGATGCATTAAATGTTCATAAATTCCAGTCATGGATTATTAATAGTGTTCCTATATACATACATACAAACATACATACATACATACATGCATACATACATACATACATACACATATACATGTATACACACGTACATGCATATACACACACACACACAGACACACACGCACATATATAAAAC
>NC_068999.1:19180026-19184173 GCF_001194135.2 Octopus bimaculoides | reverse complement strand
TATATATGTATGTATGTATGTATGTATACACACATAAATACGTACATACCTATAAGTATAAGGTCCAAGTACCGAAGCGTAGGAAGAATATTACCTTCAAGCACTCCGTAGTAAATATATAAAAAAAGAACAACCTTCAGGAACAATACTGATTTATTGAAGCGGAAGGTTGCAGGTTATTTTTCTTTATCTATATTCCGCGGTAGGTGACCAGTGTTGCCGAGTGTGTTAAAAAGAATACTATAGTTACGGAAGATGTAGGAAAATTCCGGGCTAAATTTGTTTCCTAGAGAGTGGAACATCAAAAGTTTGTGGGTAACAGGGAACCAGTGAGGTGATAGAATTGCCATTGAACTTTGACGCACACCAATTTGGAGAGAGTTATTATTATTATAAGAATGGGATGGATCATATCTGAAAACAGCTTCAGGTGTTGTGAAGAAACAATTTGTACGTAGTCTGTTTCTGAGAGCTATTCTACAGGACATTGATTTAATGATTCGGCATTAAATGCTGCAGCATGCATTTGTGATGTTGAGAAAATCTCATCTAGCTTCTCTCTTCAGACTGGCGAGCACGGTTTTCTACAATCCTCCTTGCTTTATACTTGCTTCTGGAAAGATTAGATCTTTTCTTTGGTGGCATATTTTTCCTAATATTGTTAACAAAAAATTATGAACATACAGATAAATTATACATTAATCCTTATTTTTGTAAGCAGTGGTATCCGTAAAAAAAATTATTTCAAGAGAGTAGACATTGCAAGAAGATAAACCGAAAAGAACAAAGAAAGATGTATGTACGTCTATATGAAATGGACGTTTGTATATGTGCGCGTGTGTGTGTGTGTGTGTGTGTGTGTGTGAGTGCGTGCACGTGTGCGTACGTGCGTGCATGCGCGTGTGTATGTGCGAGAGAATGAGGGTGAGAAAGAAAGTTAGAGTGAGTGAGTCAGTGAAGATGTGTGTCGTGATGATTGATGTCTTTTAAAGTACACACACATATAGAAAATGTGACGTCATCATATAAATTTTTTACGATAGTTGATTTATGGAAAAGATTTTGTCAAACTTTTGAAATGCAAATATGTGAATGGAAATTGTGTTTAATTTCTAGCCAAAATACTACTGAATCTTTTGATACCCTATACGTCAAAATCTCTAAATCGGCTTTAGAAGGTATAAGGAATATATAATATCAATGAGGCAGACCGCTACATAATAGCTAGACCTGGTAGAAATAGCAGCCAAATCTCCCTAAAAACACCCTGCTGTCTTAATCCGACAATTCTGCCTATTATGTAGTTTGAATGAGAAACTCTAATTAATGATTAAGATTATTAACACAACAGAGAGAGGAAAGAAGAGAGACAGCATAGCGACTGTTTTGGCTGACTGTCATCCTGTACTCCACTTGTTGCTACCGAAAAGGTATAGGCCGGCTCTCTGAGCAACTGGTTGTTTTTATGGCGGAATAAACAGGCCTTTAAAGATTACAAAAATAGCGATTTTCACTTGGAAAATATTTTTAGATTATAGAACGCCGAGATCTCTCATGTATATATGTTTAAAATGTCAGTGCGATCGGATGAACATTACTCGAGTATAAGCAAGCAGGCATACAGAGAGACACACGAAATGGATTTTCTATATTAATATATATATATATATATATATATATGTTGTTGTACTTGGGGATGGTCATATTGCCAGTTTAGCCAATAAAAACACGCACTGTATATTTTGTGTTAATTTGCTTCAGCTTTATATTACATTAATCTTAATCTTATTTCGGCCAGAGTTCTTTCGTCACACTTCTGTGACCTCATCAGTGGTCCTTTGTTTCCTTCTTTCTTATGTGTGTCTCACCTTGCTAACTATCAGCCATTTTGTATTTTGTATTCCTATTGTATGTGTCTACGCATGCGTGTCCTTCAATGTGTCTGTGTCTTTTGTAAGTGCATGTGTGTATGGGGAGTGTCTGTATCACCTATATTCTCTGTTAATAGGTGTTCGTTTGTATGTGTTTTTATTTATTTATTTGTGCACGACTTTGTGTTTTTGCGCCTTGGGGTCAGCGTGATTATCTTAGAATTTCAAGAAAAGAGAAAGATTTTAATGGCCCTAAGCATACCACAATAAGATTCTACTTTATTACTATTTATTACTTTTGTACTATAAGCTATAAGCTATGTTATGAAAGAAGATATCTCTGGAATGCCAACTATCATATAAAAAGCTCAAGTATTACATAAAGTAATTCATCTCTGTTAGGGAGATGGATAGCTGCTAACACTTGTTGTCGAGTGTCCGTAATGACAAGACGAAGGAGGTTCGAAATCCTGTGATCTGTTGGTCTTGGCGCAAAATGGAATGTATATCCCCGCTAGGAATATAGACAAGTGTGAATTTTGCACCATAAACCGTTACGAGAGTATCTCTCGGGGTAATTGCCACAGCATAATTTCTTGTAGCAGAACCTTCACTTCTAAGTGTGGATAAATGTGTGTGCGCGGGAGCGCACATATACACATATATTCATTTATAGTTATATCAAAATAGCTAAGCTGAATGATAATTAGTTAAATAGCGGAATAAAGAAGCACTTCTTTTTTATAATTGATTCAAGCAAAATTGTAAGCAAATCATTTCAACTTAGACTATATCTGAGAAATTTTACCGCGTCATAAAATAGAGAACATAGAACGTCGGGAAACTTCGAGATGTATTTTAATGTGATTGAATCTGTTTGCAATATCAGTGACGCTAATTAATCAGGCACAATGATTTGCTCAACGAACCGAAAGCATAGACATTTTCTGTGTATCATATATGCGACAAAGAATGATATATAAACACGGAATCAGTGTAAAACAACCAAACCGTATGAAATCTTATAATCATTAGTGTTATTTAAATAGCTAAGGGAGTTTTAATTGATTGGTATAACCATTGAGAAATCTATTGGCTACGTTCTATTTCCAGTATATACGTTAGATTTGTTTTGCAATTATCTTTTAGACACAACACAATATTGCAATACCTATAGAAGCACGTTTACTCATGTATGTATGTGTGTATGCATGCATATATATATATATGTATATATATATATACACACACATCTACATGTGTATGTACGTGTTTGCGTGAACATAAACGTGTATATTTGTGAGCGTATGTATGTTGTTCCAAATATTATCTTCAATGGACGTAATGTCGTGTGTTATTGTTGGACAAAATAATTTCCGTTCATGTGCTTGATATACTGAAAACAGAGCAGCACAAACATGGCTGGACTTATACTATGGCCAGACGCAATGTATAGTTGTGTATAGAAACACAAACATGTAATAAAGTTCCTAACCTATATGCTAAGGAAAACTTTTCAGTTTGTGTAAAAGAGAAACTGAAAAACGTAGGCAACTGCACATTATTTACAAACATTTCGTTGGGGATAAATTTCACGTTTGCTTAAATAAAACGTCGATTTATTCGAGCAGATTACGATAATGAAACTTCACTTTAAATTATGTTCAAAATCTTTTTTGTTTGTCATAAAAAGAAAAAAAAACTCTCTATGGCGGCGCGAACGTATGCTTATTGGTCTACTTGAAGACAAATGCTTCAGTTTTCATTTCAGACAGCTCTACAATTTTATAACAACATAAGCATCAACAATGCGACGCGTGCGTGTTCATATAGACTTGATCATAGGCCGATTCGGCGGGGTAGAAACTAGTATAAGACACAAAAGTAATTCATTATTAGCAAGTCTTTTTTTCTTACTGTAGTTATATTTATTCTAAGTAATTTAGATCAAATTATTGACTGTAAAACGTTAAAGCTGTCAATTATTTCAATTGCGTTTATTAAGAAATATAAATTAGCAGAAAGATTTAAAGAGCGTGTATAAAAGGGAAAGATCGTGGTGTGCTACATATAACATATTACAGTACGGTCATTACTGGAATGCATTGGCCAGAGCTCTGCGCAAGTAAGTGAAATCTGCGATGAATTAACATCGACACACGCATACATGCATACATACCTACACGCATACATAAATAGATACATACATATTTATGTATATATATAAATTTATATGCGTGTGTATACATACATACATACATACATACATATATATA
>NC_068999.1:19176944-19180016 GCF_001194135.2 Octopus bimaculoides | reverse complement strand
TAACATACATACATACACCACTAGTGAGTTTCTCAACCATCTAATTTGCTTGTTAGAAGAGCGTGACTTAGGTTCTCTATACTGCGAGCTGGTGTGAACTGCTGCTACGTCTAGCGGAGAAGTATCTACCACCGCTCATGACCACAAGCAGGTCGACACCGTACGGTCTCTTGGTTTCGTGGATGGAAGATAGGAGGAGTTCACTCTCCTGCTTGCAATATACATCGGATAAAGATTGCATCGAATAACCAGCTCGAAGAGGCGTCCTCGTCGGATTAAACAAAGCAGTAACGTGGATATCTACGGAACAGCCATGTTTTAATCTCTATAAATATTACTTCTCAGTATAATTACTGCTTTCATCTGTTATACAGATTTTCTCAACTTATTAATTTGTGACTGTGCTTCATCTATTTTCTATGTATTTAGAGCTGGGGTGAATTACTGCTGTCTCTAGCGGACGAGTATCTGCCACCGAGAATGACCACAAAGCAATCGAAACTTTCTAGTGGTCTCATGTAGAGAAGTTGGTTGTAGTTCTCTTTTCTGCTTGCAATATATATCGGGTGCAGATTGCATCGAATGAACAGCTGGAAGATGTGTTCTGGAGTTACAAATAACTGTAACTTCGGTTCCTACGGAACAGCCATGTTTAAGTGGCGATAAACTTTACATTGTTACTAATTTTACTGTTTCTTCAAACAATTTCTGGTTATAGCCGAAACAGTTATCTCAGCTACTTGTCACTAATACGCTACTTATACAAATCACTAACACTTTACCTCATTAAGTTGCACTCATATACAACTAGCCGTGTTTATCGCGTATCTATGAAATTTAGTCGTTACGGAAAAACTTCCGGTGAATCATATACAGATATGAAAATGCATAAATAAATGATGACCTTCATTCTTCAATGTAAAGAAAATAAAGGCATGCTTTTTAATTGAACTGAATTATTATTTTTTTATAAGTATCATCACTATAAGTATTTAAACTCCCGGGAGTATAAATACGCGCATAAGTACACCATGATTTATACACACGCAGACGTGAACTTGAACAAAATTATATAACCACATGCTTATCGGGAAATTAGTAATTTTTATTAATTTTTTTGCCTTTGAAGATAATCAAACCAAAAATAACCGATGAGTATTTTTGCCAAATGTGGTGTTTACAATTCTGCATTTCTTCGGAATTTATTAAACGGCTGAACCTGTTGTGCAATACTAATACTAGTGTCCTACAACTATTAATAAACGCATCTTTACTTTAGAGCGAAACACCTAATCTGCAAATGCTGAATGCATTTATTAGAAATGTGTGCTTTGTTTTCTTTTAGAGAAATCGTTATATATATATACGTTACATAGTTTTACAAATCTATCTTGTCAGGCATTATACGTTTTTTCTTTTGATTACCATATATTTCTGTAATGTTGTTATATGTTTCTGTTTGTCGAAATCAGGGCAATACTCTACGTAAATCTACTTAAATGCATTTTCAGAACACTTATAAGATGTCCAATTTAAAGTTATGAGCAAACAAAAATGATGACAAAATATAGCAAATCGAAATTTGCATAAACAGTTTACCTCAATAAATACATACGTGTAATGGAATCAGAAATAAAACGTAATCACTTGATAAGACACCAATCATTATTCGATGTGTTTCAGTTTCTAAAATTAGAATCTTCAGTTGCGTCTCAAAATATACGTTACACAGAAAACAGCGAGAAAATGGTTCCATATATGCCGATAAAAGTTAAGGAGAATGCATTTTGGGCTAGAAACAATATAATTTCTCAGCTGGTGTAGAAATATAATTGTTTATGTATTAACTTTGTTACTGTGTTATTGAAATGAAGTTATTAAACAATCGAGCGGCACTCTACACGGGCGTTTGCTCGTCAAACTTAAAATGGCTGTCGCTTTCAGCTAAATAACGTCGACATACACACACACACACACACACACTCACACACACACACACACACACACACACACACACACACACACACATATATAATTGTCTGTGTATCTCCGATTGTGTTTTTTGTTCATTTATCAGCTTTTACCTTTACTTATAGTTATGTCTTCACTTGATACTTGAATAAATCATTACGTGTTGATGTTTAGCCAAACGTTCAGGATTCCCAATAGAATATTTTGTGCTTTTGGCTTTCTCCCATGACACCTTTTAGAAAAGCAGCATATACTAAAAACAATAAACATCATTTAGTAATTTATGACTATACACCATTGAGGCTGCAAGAGGATTTTTGACAATTTCGACTGAGACTAATTCATAGAAACAGTGTACGAAATGAAGAAGAATTGCTTTTCATAAAGAAAAAAGTTTCCATAGGTGTTTGGGTTGTTACATTTCACCTTTTTTTCACAAAGGTAACAAGAAATATTTGTATATTTACGTTTCTTTACAAAATAAGTCTTCCTTGATGTTCCACTGGGGACTCTTTTAAAGAAGTATAAGTTCATGCATTGGTGAATATTTTCATGATATTTCTGTTCTTACTACAAAGCTACTGTTTCGAAACTATGGAGAAAATGTTGGCTTTTAAGATGAGTAAAATTATTTTCGTTCAGTAGCATCTCATACATCTCATATTGAATACCAAGTGTCAGCTACACGTTTGAAAGCCAGAAGAAAATAACGAAGGTCTCTAAATCACTGGTCGTGTTCCGTCGAAGCTGCCTATGTTAAATCCTGGCATCTCTTGCAAAGATGTGAAGAGAAGACCAAGGATAAGAATTTTGAAAGCTATGCCTAACGGAATTGTTCTTCAGATTTGTTCATTCTTTACATGCCGCTCCGTATTTGTATATTCTAATTTTTTTTCTTCTGATGCTCCCTCCTACATATTTGTTCAGTTATTCAGTTTTTCATATTATATATTACTATTTTGGTATATTGAGTTGCCGGTATAATTATACGTCTTTATTTTCAACTGCTTATAAATGAACAATTTATTTATGTTTGTGCACACACGCACACACACACACACACACACACACACACACACACACACACACACACACACACAC
>NC_068999.1:19162655-19176653 GCF_001194135.2 Octopus bimaculoides | reverse complement strand
ATTTATATATATATATATATATATGGTATATGAAAACGGAGTATGCGATATACAAGAATTTTTTAATTACGACAAATGATTCGACACATCTAGCTTCGATCTCTCATGGGTGGGATACTCAGCGACTGCTTCAGTATGGTCTTCACAGATGAAAATCTGGTACGAACATAGACCCGAAGGCATCATCGAAAATGATAATGCAAAGATCCTATGAGATTTTATGATTCAGTGCGACTATGATATAGGCGATTGGAGACCAGACATAGTCTTAATTAAGAAAGAATGGGAACTATGCTGGATCATAGATATAGCATGCTCAGCTGACAATAAGGTATGCGATAAGCACGAAGGAATAGTCGATAGATATGACAGGTTAGCTGGAAAAGACAGTAGTAATATGACTAAATGTCGGAACCCTGATAACAGTGAGTAAACACCTACAGAAGTATATGGGACAAATATGGGCTGCAATAGCGGCGTAGCAGCTGCTTGGAACCGCTCGAGTATACCGGATGGTGCTGAAAAAATGTAGAGTGTTACCTTAGTTCACTGGTAGTGAACTGCTGACACCTTAGTACGTTACCAGTGTCACCAGATGTGCATAAACATAATAATAATGATAATAATAATAATAATAATAATAATAATAATATTAATAATAATAATAATAATAATAACAATCCATGGTTGGAATTCATTAATATTTTGATGCATCGTTATGCGCATCCACAAGTCACGTTGTTTTTTAAGATTATAATCCATACATTATGTGTGTGCGTATGTGCGTGTGTCTCTGTGTGTGATTGTGTTTGGGAGTGTGTGTGTGTGTGTGTGTACAAAGTATGGGTGTTTAGTTCACATCTGATGTAAACGATCACGGACGCTATGTAAGTGCTATAAGAGATTTCTAGGGCTCCAAGGTTGTAGCCGTGACGGTAGCCATGGAGCCTATGCCGATTTTGGATATAGCGGATATATGTTATTGTTAAAGAGGACAACAAACGTTAAATCAAGGCAAACGTGTCAAGTCATATACATTATTATTACTGGAAAATATTCAAAGTCCTACAGCTTTTTCTGGGATATTCCGTCATCAAAGCCAAATAGGGAAAATGAGAATGTTACAGATTAATGAAATGACGACATAGAGGACGGGCTTTTGTCAGCTTCTGTCTATCAACTCTGTTCACAATTCTTTGGTCGGCCCGAGGCTCTATCAGAAGACACCTGCAGGTTTCGGGGTGACATTCTGCGCAGTCATTGAAAAATGCACTAATACGATGTGTTTCCGAATTATGCCACTTTTTTTTTAATTTCCTGTATTGGAATGTGTTGCATGCGTTTCAAAGGAAACAAAATCAAGCTAGGCATCTAATTTTATAAACGACGGTCATTTTATACACAGAAGGAATTTTAAATATATGATTTCATATATATATGTGCGCTTGTGTGCCTGTGTGAGTAGAGTGCGAGTGAGTGTGTGTTTATAGGTGTGTTTGTGTGTTAATTCGTTTGAAGGAAAATACCTAGAAGTATAAATATGATTGTCTTCGTACCGTTTATAAGGTCTTTCACACCATAGTTATGTTGGTCCAGTTTTGAAACCGAATAGCCTACAGTGAGTCGTGGGTGCAAGTCATAGCAAAACTTGCATGCACCAATTTCATATACCCTGTATTATCTCATCATGATATACACGTCAGATGATGACTGGATATTTAAACCCTATAACTGATGGGGCGTATTCTAAGTTGCATGTCCGAGAATAGTCCTCTTAAGACAATACTGTTGACATATTTTGTAGCATACAAATCTATCAACAATCATTTTCTTTATTTCCTTATTTATAAAGTCGCACTAACCCTATCAGCATTTTTCCCGCTAAGCATTCTTATTTTTAACACTTCGTTTTCCAGCAAGCTTTCCTGCAAAATTAGCAATTCGTATATAAATTATAACCGGCTTAACTTCCTATGAAGACTATTCCAAGAATGGGAATCCCTCCCAACATCATTTATTTCATATTAATCGTTATAATACCTCCGTATAATGACGAGTGTCCAGGGCATTTAAAGGCCTTGATTGTTTGAATATTTAAGACTATTTTCCCAAATATTCTATAATGTGAAACATCTAAAAGGTAATATTTTTCATTAACGCTTAATTTGCTCCTACCACAGAAATCATTCGGGAGTGTTAAGCTTAACAGGGACATGATTTCATATGTTGTTGGTCATAACCATTCGTGTATATACATACATGTGCATGTGTATATAATGCGTATTTATAATGTACATTTATTTATGAAAACCATTATTAGTCAAAGGCTCATGAAATTATTCGTTCTTGTACGATATAACAGAATTGCAATTCACTGACATGCATTAAATATCATTCATGAAATTTGCGGATCAAACAAGAGCTTCTTCCTCATTGAAGAAACTGCTCTATAACTGAACATATTCACGTGATTGTAATAATCTCTCACATGCTTATTCTATTCATTATGAGTAGTGGCATCGCTTTGCTTTGCAATCTTTATGCATTTCATCAGGCCAGTTTTTATTTGTCAGTGGACATGTGAACTATTTTAATATGTTGATATGATAACTGTTTTGTAGTTTCCCTTGATGGTTAGTTTTATCTTACTTCTTGGAAGTGGTAGGTGTTTCATTATTCTATATACTCTGATTGATGCTTTGACCAAAATAAGGGTAGCCTTGATTTGATTGTCATTAATGTGGTTAATGCTGATGATAGAGTGACCTTGATTTTACGCTTTAAAGTGACGTGTTGAGTCTATGGCCTACCTCGTTGCTTGCCATCTATCTCACAATATGTGACTGATGCGGGTTATGCTCAAATTTATGTCCATTATTTCCAAGCAAATATAACGCCATCATTCTTCTTGTCATTTGAATCTCAGTCGGAAGTGGCTGTCAGCTGCTAGAAGACCGATAGGAGTATATGCGTTTTGTTTCTATTCATGCTGTTGCAAGTAGGACTGAATATTTGGGAAAACACATTTTCGAAAGGTAATTGTACTCCATTATCACATCCTGGCTATAGTTTTCATTTGAGGTGCACAATTTATTGCCATCGCTCTTACAGCATGTCTAGTTGCTAATGCCAGCCTCTCAGTGCAAAAAGCTGCTGTTATATTGAAATTTATGTGATTGCTGTATAATTATGCCTTAGTGGTGGATTGTAGAACTGTGTGCGTAGCACCAGCAACTTTCTGCCCCTACTTCTAATAAATATGGCAGTTTTTTTTTATTTATAATTCAAAAGCAATATTTCAATCACTCCAGATATGTTCAATTACATTGGGCTAATATCGCGTCGACAACATCCCCATTTATTGTGCAAGTTATTCTCTTCTGTGTAGAATAATATTAAGAAATACCGTTCGAAAATGCATACATGATTTGCTCATTCTCAGCATTGGATGCTGCCACATGTCCATTATACTATGTAAACCCACTTTCTTGGTTTGCTGCTAATGTATTTGTAGTGACCCCAGTTTTGTGGTAATTACTACCATTTCGAATGAAGACGTGATGAATATATAATTATTTATTTTATAATTCATCAATGAATGTTATATTTAGAAAACATATATTCCCGCCATAAATGTGTGCGTTTGGCAAACGTCGCATCTTTATCGTCGGTGCGCTGTTATCAATATATTTGTAGTCATTAGTGTGACAGAAGAGACTTTCTTGCTTTCCTCCAAATATCGTTTGCTTTACTCATATAAGTGATGTTTGCTGTTAGATGTACTTGAATTTTTAGATGCTGCAGGTACGAATAGAAGTGTCAAAGGACAACTACCAGATTGTTACATTTGTTGTTGTTCTTGTCGTATCTGTTTGTTCTCGTAACTATCATTCTGAAACAAAGGAAGAATTCTCTCGGCTGTAAAAATGAATGGATTATTTGACTCTATATTTTCAACTTCCACTTCCCTGCGTTTTCCCGTAGCATTTTATATAACGTTAGGATCGACATAATTTATACTAGTTACCATAGACACACAATATCCAGTTATTGCGACATCTGGAAAAATGTGCTGAGTAAAAATACAATGCTACATTTTCTTTTTAAATTCTAAACAAACAAGTTTTTAAAACTCACAAGGTGTTAAGTAATGACAAAAAACTATAACAAACACGGCAAACGGTTTTAAGCATGACTAGCCAATAATATAACACGAACACCACATAGGGTTCCCACACTACAAAATTAGCAGCACATAACTCAGAATAGTTTGTAGACAGTGACAATCTAATTAGGTAACATAAGTAATGGACTTACACTCGAACACACGAATTTATTACACCAGTGTTCCACTAACTGCCAGTCTATAGAATTTCGAAACAGTAACACACTACAACACAACACACCACATTCTGTATACAATCACCGAACAATGCTACTAAGAGTAATTTGATTTGTGATACATATACAAAACAAAACCAGCAAAGTTAGGACACAAGATATTAAACTTATACACAAAGGATTATAAAGATTGTACAAAATGCAAAACGTTTTGAAAAAATTTCATCTATAGTTAGCTTATATTGGATAGATGTTCTAAATAACAATTACTTCCTTGGGGGAAGAAGCCTGGCCTTGCCTTGTACGGCAGTTCAATTGCCCTTCCCCATGTACTCAATATGGACCACAGATCTAGAATCGTTTTCTTGTATAAGTTCATCGCTGTGACAGTATTCCTCTTTCTGGACATTGTTTAATGACTAGAAAAATAGGGAAGGTACCTGCTTTTGCATATTTAGAAATTTAATAAAGATACGTTACGTATTTTTTTTTTCTGAAATGGAGTTACATTGTACGTGTAAGAAAAGGCTGATGGTTTGGATGCATAGTGATGTAATTACAGTCGCACAGTCTACCAACATTATGATTTACATTTGGGGTTAAGATTAAAACTTCGAATTATTCCCGCTCAGCAGAATATGTTTGCGTCAACATTGTAGATGTTAATGTCACTGGTTTTGCTCGTGAATGATAAATTCTGTTTATGTTCGTGCCAATATATCATCTGTGAGTCAAATCGTATTTCCTCGCTGAAATGTTTACGTATTGCTGTATAATTAACTAAGATTTCATTTACATCAATTCATTTTGTCACGTTAAATACTGTTGAATTAATGGGCGTGAGTATTTGTCACTATGGCTCGTATCTATCTTCGTTGGTAAGAAACCGATAGAAAATACAATTAAATGCTTATAAGCTGATAAACACGATTTATTGCTTACTTTTTTACACATTATTTCATACATGGTTTATATTCCAGCAAATATTGATAACAAATATATTCTAAAATAAACGATTTATGCTCGAGTTACACTTGTTAATTAGCCAAATACTGTACAGCGTTAATTGGTGCGTTTGCTTACGTAAAAGGAAATATTATTCCTACAACTGATTTGGTAATACATATGGTGACAAAAGCTGATATGCTGATAATAATAGCAATAAAAATAATAATTACAACCATAATAACAAGACCAATATTAATATTACGCTTGATATTTCCGGAAAGAAAGGGTTAATTACATCGACAGCAATGTTAACAATTTTTTTTTGTTTATTAAGCCCTGTAGAAGGAAAGGGAAATTTAACATCCGTAAGATTCTAATCCATAAGCCGCCGAGACCGAATGCGTGCCGAAGGCTTCATCTTCGGCGCACAACCGTATATATTATTCCATTGTATTTAATCAAGAGACAATAATAAAATCAATTCTTATTTCTGTTGTTTTTCACAGTTAACTGTGAAAAGTTAGACTTCACAGAATTGTATGTAGAAAATATTCTTATCCAGAATTTCCGTATTTTCTCTCTTTTGTATTTTATATCAACTATCAAAGATCTCCGGAGCATTTGAATATCTTCCGTGTTATCTACGCCAGAGGAAACGTTGGTCTTTAGATATTCTAAATATTTACACATTTTTAAAGAAAAAAAGCTGCATTATTTACAAGCGTAGCAAGATGGCTGCCTCATAAGTAGAGAGAAGAAACATTTAGCACAGTTATGGTAGTGGCAATGTAAAAAAATATAAAGCGCTTTCAAGTTATTTTGAAAGGAAAATAAAATAAGAATGAAACACACAGACAGTGCTCCGAGCTTAGAAACTTAAAAGTTTACAAAAGAAGACACAGAGACGATTAGTTTTGAAAACATTAAATGAAAATTAAAAAGAGAAAACTAAATGCAGTATGAACGTCGAAATGAATTCTAACGAAAAGAATACCGTAATATTATTGCTGACAGTGTCTGATAATGGAGTAAGTGAAAGGAAACCAGCTGGAAGAAATATAAAGTGAAGAAGGTCTGCCAGGCATACCATGAAATATATTGCTTTCTTCCCAGAGTAATTGTCAAGGCAATATCGCGGAGGGATATACAATATATGATTTTCACCCCAATATTTAATTGTATGTCCTTAAAAGTGTGGACAAGGTCCTTGCTTAGGAATGCCATTGCGCGTGCTGCATTGAGACGGACAGTCTATATGGAAAAGGCGACGTCGCGTGACTAGACAACACATGCAAAATTGATCTACAGCTCGTGTGTCCATGTGCTTGTGTTACAGTCCTTCAGCATTGTGGTCAGAGATATTTCACTAAACTGAAACCTGAAATGCTGCCAGGCGGTTAACGTCTTACTATATTTTGAAATATGCTTAGTCCAGATGTGCCACACAGACGAATTTTACAGATATATTTTCAAGACTTGATATTCTCAGAATATCACCAGATATGTAAGTGGCTATACGACTTGTGTGAGTGTATCTCGTATCAATCTGATTCGTAGTATAGAACAAGAGTACTAAGCATTTTACGTGTATGATTCTTGTCTATGAGAAATGTAAAAGCGCAATCATCATTGTAGCAAGAGACAGTAACTGGGACTGAGTCATTGGTTGCTATCGCATCCCTTTCCAGAGCTACACGTGTAAACAGTTGTTTTAAATAATATTGAAATAAACATAAAATAAAATAATCTAAAATTCTCAAATTGAAATAACACCAACGTCAGATTCAAAATGTATCCTCGAATTCAAGTGTTTCACATAGGATGTTGGTCATGGAGTAGTCAAATTCAAGGCAGGCTTGTAAACATTTCCCGCGAAATAATTATTATTTGTAGTTTCGTGGTATTTCGTTATGCAACCATAATATACTGGGTGTATATGTCATATCTTACATCTGACGGGTACTGATGAATAAGCAAAATCCCACGAAATAAGGCATATACCCCCATTAGCCATTTGACGTCTTTGATCTTTTTACTTGATTACATTTGACGTCTCGTGTATGAAACGTATTTGCAAAAATCAGTGCTGGGTATAATTTCTATAGAATATCTGTAGAAATAACCTTAACAAATAACCCACGAAATATGTATTTGTGTAACTTGTATAATTACAGGTTGACATATATAATTACAGGTTGACATAAGCAACAGCTCCATATACCAATTTCCCGACAGTACAGCCTGTTCAGTCGTCGGGCAATCTTCGATGAGAACATCTGTGCCAAAATTAGTATATGTAAATGAGCTTTAATGCAGATGATAACACAAGACAGAAGGGAAGATTATTTTCAGCTCAGAAGTTCACTAAAGACTATCCTTTACATTTCAGTGAGCGAACATAATATCCCTCATAAACATATCCCTTCTCAATTAAATTATAAGAATAGCATACGTGTTTGAAATCACACCACTCGCTGTTTTTCACTTTCATATCTTGTACCATATTGTTTCAAACAGCATTGTTTTGGTAGTATTTACTACATACAAATTTCAATCAGTGAACATGAATATCCATAATTGTGTTTGTTCGTTTTGTTTCATAATTGTTATTATATTATTGACATATAGTATTGAAAACGATGAAAGAAATAGTGCCCCGAGTCGTACTAATGTGTCAGACAATCTCCCGGAAATAATACCACATCTGTCATTTGTTATTCAAGTATAATTTCTTTATGTATGATTATAGAAATTTAGTTTCCTTGTAAAGAATTGAGTATTCTGTTTATTTGATTCCCTCTCTATCTCTTTCTTTCTCTCTCTCTCTCTTTGTCTTTCTCTCTCTCTCTCTCTCTTTCTCTCTCTCTCTCTCTCATGTCTCCTTTATTATACAATGATCTAAAATATATCACTGAAAATATAATAATAACCGAAATGTAATATCAACTAGATTATAACACCATGTAATATCTAACTATGAATACACCTACATTTTTTGAAGAGAAGAATGCTAATTATATCAATATCCTTATAATTACAGGGCCCTTACTATCTGACCAAGTAGATACATTGATTTGTTCGTCTGCTGCCAATATAGAATGTAGTTTCAATTATATAGGAGTAGAGACCACAGGCTTGTTTTCAGCGCATAAGCATGTCTGCAATTGGCGACCATTATCAAATAACTGCAATGTCACACTAATTTTCGTATATTTGAATTCTCAGAAATCTAAGGTTTTCAATTTTGATATTTCAAACCGAGAATGGATAACAACTGAGAACCTACACAATATATTTAACACATTCATATTTCATTATCAGTCGAATTACTCATGTACAGTTTCTCTGACACCAGTAAAACGAGGAAGCAATTTGTAACCACCAAGAAATATTGAGTAAGTTTATGCATCAGAAAATAATGCTAAACAAAATTTACCCAATGAAATGCATTTTATATCATGAATAGTAAGCGAGATGAAGTTCTCTTGCTCGTTGTTTCTTTCACTCTCTCTTTCTCTCTCCATTTAAATACATACATAATATACACACACATATGTATGTGTGTGTTAGTGTATGTGTGTGTGAATGTATGCATATTTACGTATGCGTGTGATATTAAGTTATGAAACCATATCAATTAACATACAATCTTTTATTTCATTCATGAAAATTGGTGCGTATTTGATGTACGAGTTCAAATTGTCAACGATACTTCTATTTTACAGTATTTTCCGTAATGAGCACGCTTATAGAAATAACTAGTTGAACGAATAAAGTGTTGTATGAGAGAAGTAGCCTGTACGCCAACGCTAAATCAAAATCCATTTTATTTAAACGTAAGTGTCAAGGATATTTTATTATAAGTACAATGATACCAATGACATGCATAAATAAGTTGAGTATGATGATTAAGATCCGATAATTATCATTTATAAAATTCAAGGAGTGACGTCGATCACAACAGAGAATATTGGCACGATATTCAGGAGATTTGTTGATATAATATATTTTGGAATTTTTCATACGGACAATAGAAAATCCATATCAGATAAGATGTGTAATGAAGGAATATAATATATTATATTCGTCAAACCTTACGCCTACTTGTCTGCACCACAATGCCTTCATTTTCTCTTTAGTGTATTTATCATTTAGATTATATTTTGAATGTTAAGTTTGATTAAATGTATTTTTAAGTATCCAAATATTGTTCATGGCAGATCCTTGTTGTTACTTGAAGAGAATTTCATGAATGATTCATAATGTGATGATCGTTGTATATACGTGTGAATATTATTAATTTATTAGAATATATTGGACGTTAATTTGGCAGTCATTCATTACCATATGAAATATAACCTTAGTGATGTTTTTATCTAATACGCTGCCATTTTGTTAATAGCTAGATTTTTAAATAATGGAACTAATCTTACATAAATATATGTGCTAATGTACACATAATTAGGTATTTAGCTACGTACATACCTACCTACTTACGTACGTACGTACGTACCTACCTACCTACCTACCTACGTATCTACCTACCCACCTTCCTATCTAATTAACTAACTAAAACATACATAATGTAACTGTCTATCTCTCTGTGTCTGTATATGTGTATGTATGTATATACATATATGAATACACTCACACACATACGTATATAGGCGTGTTAATATATCCGACATCCGATTAATTGAAATCAATATACTGCGTCAATATTCTGTCTACTCCTGCTTATGCTATGAAAAATGCAGTGTAGTAGAGAACTACAATAATTACACGCTGAAGAGGCAAATTACAGAGTCTGCATTTAATGGTCAACGTTGTAGCGTATAACTTGGAATCTCTTTGCGGGCAAGTCTAAGTATTTATGTTAAATTTGTGGAATACAAATAAATTTGTCACCCACAAACTTTTCTTGATAGCGTAAATCTGTTGTGGGTAATATTCTGTAGAATAACAGTACTTTAATATTCATGATGGTATACAGCCGGAATAGTGTAAAGAAATTTTGTTAGAATATACTCACATATTTCGTAGTCAACCCCGTAGTTTACTTCCAGTGCTAGGTATACTCTTAATGTTTGTGTAGCATACTGGGCAATCAAAATCATCCTCAAATTGAATTTTAAAACTTATTAAATAAAGAACACTATCCCGTAATTCAATGAAGTAATGATATTGACTTGATTCCTTTCGAATGGGGATTGAACGCATATATGGACAAACAGTTTGCAGACGCGGAACCCTGAATATTGCTTCATATCACTTGAGTAAATCTTGCTGGAATGTAGAGAAGGAAATGAGTCAACGATGGAAGTACTCATGGCAACTTAAAAGCGGGCCATGAATTCACATAATTAAACAGAAACGTGGTTTAGTTCCATTCACGTTATTAATAGAGGCTCAGTTACATTTCTCGGACTATACAGGATACCAACGATAATGTCTGGTAGTTTTAGGCTCAGACTGATCCGTCATATATTTACCGTCATTCAGGTTGCACGATGGTAATTCACAATTTATAAAAAAATATCTACATATAAAATGATATGCAACAAACGCGCCTCGTCGTAACAGTAAATGTTGATTGTAGCATAGCAGCATGGGAAATGTGATCCACAATATCAATAATCGCACAAAAGCATTCGGGAAAATACCTTAGAGAATTAGCGTATTTGCTACAATTAGTTTGGTTCTGAAGAAATAATTATTCATCCGTACGCAAGAAAATATAGCAGACAGAAATGTTTACCCATTTTGCAAACACGAAATAACAATGGTGAATATCAATGAAAGGCATCAGTCCACTATTTGCACTATAAATCCGAAATAAATCTGTTACATAACGCCGGGACCAAATTCCAAGCGCTGGTGTATGATGTCAGGAAAACTACATTTTAAAATGTCATCTGAATTGTGAGAAAACAGAATAATGATGAATTTAAGGGGAAGCAACTCTAATAACTAAACTGAACATTATGTTTTACTTAGTATCATAAATGTCTATGGTTGTCTGTGTATCAAGATATTTAGCTGCAGTTTAAGAAAAAGAGTAATACAACATGAACAAGAGTAATACTACCGATCGGTATATAATGAATATATATAAAATATTCTCATGTATTTCCGCAAATCAGTTATGTAATGCTGGCACTAGACTATAATAATGGACTTATCTCGCCTTTTGAAATCCTGTTGGGTATTTTACATACAGAAACTTATATAATCAGCAGCTACTACTTCCACAACAGACTAACTATATGAAATGAAATTTCATGGAGAATTTATGTGGTTAACCTGGCAAGCAATACTGCCTGAGATGCCACTAGTTATTTTAAAAACGGTGTGTTCGAATTTGGGCCATTTATTCAGTCCAACGTTGTTTCGCTTTCTGTCTGTTGTTTTCCTCTTTCTTCTCGAGCTTTTGTTGGAGAGTAATTTTAACATAAAAGATTGTCAAAAGGAACAGGAGAAGACGATGACCCAATCATTAGAAGTAGACAATCTTGATTTGAGTAGCATAAGAAAGGAATGATCAGCAAAATGCAACATGAGGCATTGTGTGCTTATTTCATACTCTTGCAGGTAGAGTAAGCTTTGTTTTTAGGCGGCTAGAATGGTAGTTCCAAGCTTATTCAAGTAGATATTAGTCAAACATTTACTGAATATGCTTGCCAGAATATTACGGTACGAGATTTTGCTCATGTACTAAAACAATTCCAGAAATGTCGAGGATATGAGGCATAACGGGTGTACATCATTATTATTATGTATATATTTGAAAAAAAAAAGATAAAAAAAAATAAATCACGCATTTTCAAATGGTACAAATAAATAGCGGTACAGTTGTGTGAAGAAGAATCATTTGAGTCCCCTAATGATATAACAGTAATGAGTAAACACCGTGATATTATGAAATTATCGGATGTAATAAAATCCTAGTATTGGAGTAATACTTTTCTTAGGAATACAAGACGTAAATGTCACATGAGAGAAGATGCACAAATTATGTGGGACGTACAGTGTAAGAAAGATGCTAGTGGTGCAATAATTCCAATCCGAGCAGGATATTTTGTCTTTGTAACTATATTAGCAATATAGTATTGATTGTCATGAAAGTTGGGAAAATAAATACGAGGCTCCGCGAAGTGCAGAGACAAGCGTAAAATCCCGCATTATGTAGGCGGAGCGAGTTATATGATACCAATTAAATCTGAGAGCAACGAAGTAAACTTCAACAAATCGTGAAACGAAATATTTGTGCGGGATGTCACTGATTACAAGTGCTCGTTTTTCCTGCTATGATAGCATCGAATACATAGGGATAAATGCTTGCAAGGACGTGCCCCCCCTCCCAAAGAGAGATAATTGTATTATAACATCATGTTGCTCGAAACATTTTAAGGGAAGAAGCCTTGGTAATATCCTGAATCTATTCCTATCGCCGGACGGGAGTTGACGGAAAGAATGTCCACACTGAACGATTTAATTAATAACAAATAATACACCTATATAATTCAATATTATACACTACGTATGTAAAGAATGTACTATATTACAAATCACAAAGATAAAAATATTCACAGGGGCATTATCATTATATTACTAAAAGCTACAATAGGTAATTGTTTTTATAACTGTTAAGATATATTTCTGTATTTATAAAGAATATATATGGCACAGCAGTGTACTATATATAATTCACGTAGCGATAAATTTACTGAAGTTTTGTGATGTACATGTTACTATATTTAGGTGTAGACTTCACATCCGATTAACGCTAGATTTTTAGAAAGGATATATATTCTAGTGTCATTCTGACACGCTGAAACATTTTTAGAAATCAGCGAGGCAAATATCAGAAATGTATGAACAAGTTCAACATTACAATACAACAAATACTATCAGTACACACACACACACACACACACACAACCACACACGCACACGCACACACACACACACACACACACACACACACACACACGAACACACACAGAGACAAACACACGTGCAGCCCATCACATAAAGTTACATATGTAGTTATGCAAATATATGTATGTGCACACAAAGATGTAAAAGAGTGAAAAACGGAAGTATAGTGTGTGTGTGTGTCTGTGTGTGTGTATGTGTGTGTGTGTGCATGTACGTGTATACTAGTATATGTGCTCGTGTCGCTGTTTACACAGGTTTACTGATAACGATAAAGCATATACGAGACACACAGCTGGAAGGAATACAAATAGAGATAACCAACTTAGAGAGAAAGAGAGCGTTGGCTATTTGCTCCAAGTAAAAAGGGAGAAAAGCGATCAGTGTAAAAACATTCATAATGTTACATATAAAAATGTTGCCTTTGAAAGCGTCAGTGAAAAATATAATAACGTGAGTAATTTCACTTCCTTCTGTTGACTACCGAAAATGGTAATTCAGGTAAATTTGGAGAATAAACACCTCACTCTCTGTCACCTTCTCTCTCTCCTTCTCTCTCTCTCTCTATCTCTCTCTCTCTCGCTCTCTCTCTCTCTCTCCCCGGGTATGATTGGTTGCCTATAAATCTGTTTATCTGTGTACATGTATTTCAACATACATATTATCTCTCTATCTTTTACTCACTCTCCCCCTCTCTCCCCCTGTCTCTCTGTATATGTATATATATATACATACATATATATATATGTATATATATATATATATATATAT
>NC_068999.1:19161319-19162308 GCF_001194135.2 Octopus bimaculoides | reverse complement strand
ATATATATATATATATATATATATATACATAAAATATTTTTTTAAAGTGCATTGTTTAACGTTTAGGTTCAACAAACGATGCAAATGTTACGTACTATAAAACGGACTGTATTCTACAGTCGGACGTTAGGTATATTGACCACAGACTAGAATAGCAATCAAGTAATGAATTATATAACTTTCTCACTTACGAAATAAAAAGGCTTCAGAAATAGTTTCTGCATTATATATATACATACATCTATATATCTATATCTCTATCTATCTATCTATCTATCTATCTATCTATCTATCTATCTATCTATCTATCTATCTATCTATCTATCTATCTATCTATATATCTATCTATCTATATATCTATCTATCTTTATATATATATATATATATTATGGTTTATCGGCATTAGATTTGAGAAGGTAGTTATAAATCCTTTCCCTTAGTGATTAAGTATTACTATAGCCATTCAAATGCATACTAAATATCGTTTATTCCAATATGTATTTTCCGGTCCAAGTCCTTTAACAAATTAAAAGAAAACTCTTTTGTATACCGCGTTTTGTTTAATATTTGTGCTTTAAACTTGGCAGCATTTGAATTTAAAATATATCAGTATGGTTCAGTAAATTCTGATATAACTTTCATTCTAAAGCCCTTGCAGCTGGTTGAAGACGGGGATATTAATGCTTGGTAATAGGAAGTTCGACACGAGTGAATATACATACGGTTTAGTGTTCATAAGATTTAGGAAGTTGGTGTCATAGACCTCAGAGAATACACAAATTGCAGTTGAATTCGAAATGATCTTGCGTCTTTAATCTCATTACTTCTCTCTGAAATGTAGCTGAAAGCTGCTCTTTCATGGTTAAAAGTGACATCAACCAAAAAGGGTTTGACATTGATTCTAACACCTATTCCCTCCCTCTCTTTCTCTCTCTCTCTCTCTCTCTCTCTCTGTATGTATATGTATACATATATATATATATGTATAT
>NC_068999.1:19157157-19160471 GCF_001194135.2 Octopus bimaculoides | reverse complement strand
CACACACACACACACACACACACACACACACACACACACATACACATATATATATATATATACAAATACACACATAAAAATATACATATACATACATATACATGCATATATTTATTTATATATATATATTTATTTATATATTTATTTATATACATACATATATATATGTATTTATTTATTATACCTATATAAATAAATATATATATGCATGTATATATATGTATGTATATGTATATTTTTATGTATGTATTTGTATATATATATATATATATATATATATATACAAATACATACATAAAAATATACATATACAAACATATATATACAGGCATATATATATTTATTTATATAGGTATGTGTGTGCGTTGTTGGAAAACGAATTTCTTACCACACGGCCACGATACATTCACAGACATTCACACACACACACATGTCTAACTTGCTTCTTATCCTTTATCTATACCTAGACATCTTATGTATATTGATTGCATTTATAATACATATATATGTGAATTAGTACGCAATTACGAACGATAAACATAGATATAGCTTATGCATATACTTATGATATTTACAAAAATGTATTTTATTACAGCAATAAGGCAATTCTAACTTAGGTTTAAGAAGTGAAATGGCTATATCCAAGTTTTTGTAAGCCCGCCTACATTACTCCAATAACAACTGGGATTAAATAAGAAGTCAACGTAAATATATACAGGTCATGCGAGATTTAGAATCAATTGGGAAAATCCCACTATGTTACGCTAAGCACGTGCACGTTATTGAACTTCGAGTGGATCGATGCCGATTTGATAGTATCGGAAAATACGTAAACGCCAGCAATTCTCATAATATTCAGAATATAAATCACAATATTTGCAATATATAAAAATATCATATATGTAATGAACTACAAGTAATATTATTGCGCACATATAGCAGCGTAGAGATAAACGATATATTGTCCACGATAGAGTTGATTACAATGCCCAATCTCCTGTTACCCATGTTCGAATCTATCCACAAATCAATAATTCCTGTAAGATCATCATTTGATACTGTATTGAACTGTAAGAGAGTTTAAGAGATAATTATGTAAAAGTATCAGGCAGTTTGTGATCGATTACAGAAACAAAATGTTTCATCTGGCGATCATTTGATGGCTGATTTATTTCATAAGAAAGGCGATTTCCTTCAAAATAATTTTCATGGTTACTTATTTGCGTCCTTAAGTTATGAATGTATATCTATTAATATTTAATTTGGGGAACGTCCTGAGATTTTCCGAGCAAAATTGCCAGAATGACTCGAGCTCTCATACTTCCAATTATCTAAGCTACTTTATCTATATGCATAAATGGCAATTTCTGTTTGTTTGCGACTGTGTTTTGGGGAATTTATTACTTTAACTCCTCCGAGACTATCCAACCGATCTTGATGAAACTTGACTCGTGTGTGGGGCTTATGCCCATGACGTCAAGTGAGTACTTGGAATTTCAATAAAACTATAATTAGTAGTCATTCCGCTTATATCTGTTATATATAGAAACATTTACAAAAATATGTATATGCATATACACAGAAGCTCCCGAGCACGCACATACCCGTGCATATGTATACGTGAATACGTATAACATAAGCCATTTATTGTAGTGCGTGTATGGTGGATGTGACTCATGAGTTTCAATATTTGTCTGCCAATATAATTGTGAGCATGGTGAGATAGGTCTATCGGGGTAAGTCCTCAAATTACGTTGGTGTACAGGAAGTGAACCGTGATTATATTATGAATGTTAGTGAGAGGGTCGTTGTTGATGAATGACTGAGTAATGAGTAATATGTGCGACTTAGAGAAAGGTGCAGTCATATTGATGCCAGCTGCAAGGCTAGTGATATCTTCATGGTTAGCTTTCTTTCATTACACATCTGAGTTAGAATAACTGCTTTTCTATAATCAAACCAAACGATATGTGGATAAGAATAGGCAAGGATTAAATTAGCAATTCAAACGCCTGATTGACAACGGTCGTTTTTTCTGACGTAAAGCAAATTTACTCCGAAATCATCACCTAATCTTCCGCCAAATTATCCTAATTAAGATACATCACAGAAACGTCATTTAATGTAGATAACCGTTTTCGTCGTAGGTTATTGGCATGGAATTGCGGTTCAACTGGAAGTACTAATACAGAACAATATCGATGTGCTGTAAAATAACTTCTCTAGAATAATTGTGAAATGGAATGGGTTTGTTCTATTATCTGCAATATGGACGTTAATATAATTACTGGGTAAGAGCGTTAAACAGTGGTGTGTATAAATACAACCATGTTATCTTGTGAAATAGGCTTGAGGTTTTACTGCACCCGTAAGAAATCTATTCACTGTATTTTGTGAAGGAAGCAATTTCTTGTCGTCGATAGAAAGGTGTAAACACACCGAGTTAATTCGCAGCAACCCCGAGCGGCTGGTAGTAAACAAAATACGAGGAGACAGAGTCTTAAGCAGTGATGTAATTTTGTATGCAATTGGTAGGTTCATCAATAAAGGATACTAAATTTTAATAACATTTAGTTATTTCAGTATATTTTCTCTTTTATTTCAGACTAATTTAAATCACAATTTGAGGCAATTGAAAAATTCAGCCAATCAATACTGTAATCAGCCTGTTCGTTCGCTCGTTATATATTACTTAATTAGAGAGGGTGAACTGGAGTGAGTGAAAGGTGGAGTAAGAGTGACAGAAAGTGAATGATGGTGGAGTGAAGAAAAACGTGAGGAAGTAGTCGAGAAAGGTGATTAATATTAATACACTTAGGTCAAATGGTCACCAGATCGGCAGAAATTGAACTAAGAATGTAAATCTGTGCGAAATGCTGCTAATCATTTTACTTGTGTGCTAACGATTCTGCTAGCTCACCCTGAAACGTGAAGCGGGAAGAAATGCCGCTAAGGATTTTTCGCCGTCAAATGCTTGTTTCATAATGACAGAAATTTCTCAACTATGTTACAATTAACAAGTAGGATAAGTAGGGGAACCATATAATTTTTGCTGGGTCTACTTTTGGACTTCCTATTTTGAACTGAAGGTCTATACGATATATTTCAAGGTGCTGTTAGCTATGGCATCGCTATAATATGGGGCTTTTTTATCATATATTTCCTTTTAAGAGGATAGATTAGATAACCCATTACCGATGTTGGCTCTCAGTATTTTTAAACACCATAGGGGTTATAGGAGATAAATTCACACACACACATACACACACACGCACACACACATACACACACACACACACACACACACACACACA
>NC_068999.1:19150907-19157090 GCF_001194135.2 Octopus bimaculoides | reverse complement strand
ATATATATATATATATATATATGAGCTAAAACGTTCCTACTTCTTATGATATGAATTTTTCCAGTGTTGCTCTTGTTATCTTTCCTCTCTTTCCTCTGTTTAATACCTCATTTGAAACAACCTGTATTTCAGATTTATTATCGGTCCTATCCATATCAATACATGAGTAAAAAATACAATCTTGCTCACTTTAATTTCTAATATTATATGTTTATAGATTGTTCTCAAAATAATGCATGTTTGTTAGTGGTTTTGCAATAAATTTAATGTTATTTCCGAACGTCATTATTTATTCATCGATTTCATTTATTCATTTGAATTTTAAAACTTAATCTATTTGCAGAGCATTTTGTTTGATAAATAGACTGCTATATTGAGGTTCCTTGAAAGGTGACTTATAACGTTTTCTTTAGTTTCATTATGTCCGATTATTATATGTCCTTGCTTAAACTCAGTTTCTTAGCTACCTATATTCATTAACACATTATTTACTTGAAGTGAATCAATAATATTTAATACTGACGGTTTGTATCACCTTTCCTTCAAACGTATAAATATATATCATACAAATATCAAAAATCATGGGAAACATCGACTCAAATAAAATAATATTTTTTCTCACATCTGTATCCAAAATGCTGTTAAAACTACACCAATTATTCAATTCGAACTGCTTGCCTTAAATTCTGATAATACATATTTTCATCACTCATTTTCCAAATATACTGTTCTTCAAATATTATCATTATATCTTAAATTAAGTTTTCTAAAATTACTAAATACTTAATTCTGTTGAGATTCGCCGGATATATTTTTGAAATAAATTACAGTGTATTTTACAATGTTATATTCGGAAAGATAATCATAAATTCATCCTACTTATGAACATGTCTAATTCAGTCTAATCCCATTTACTTATTCCTTTAAGCAGACAATTCGTATTTTAAGGTTATAAGGATGACGTAAATTACTTATTCTGGATTTTGTAAGAAGGTTACTGATATGTTTGTGATTCAGCAACATAATAAGCTGATCATTTTCGCGCTCACGGATTATTCGAATGCAAAACGAGATATATTTATTACTGCAAATCTTTTATTGACTTATTCATATTATGTTGAATTATTATTATACATCCCCTACGATCTTGCAAGTTTTTTTTGTTGTTTTTTTCTATTTAACCCTTCAGATAGTTTGCAATCCAAAGTAAATTAGGTTAAAATGTTTCGTTTCAAAGAATACAACTTTTCTGTCTATGCTTCTTGACGTTTATTTTTCACAGCGTTGGGCTCTCTATTTAACTCGAAATCTCATCAATATATACAGCTCCCGAAATTACTGCTGAGCTTAATGACCACCTCGGAACTCAGTTGCCACATACACCATTCGCCGGGAGCTGCACAAAGCTGCACGGGTGGGCTGCAATCAGAAAACCACTACTTTCAAATTCAAACGCTGCAAAGCGTTTAGATTTGAGTAATAGCCTACAGAATTGGTCCTTAGAGCAGTGGAAGGATGTTATTTTCTTGGACGATAATCCTGTATCTTATTTTCGACCACCGGCCGAGTATGCATGTGGAGACAGCCACAAGGAGCATTTGACCAAGACTGCCTTCTTCCAACTGTTAAACATGGAGAAAGATCTGTAATGATCTGGGGGGAGGGGGTATATATTGGAAATCTGCCGGCCCAATGGTTTCCCTTCATGGCAGAATTAACAGGGAAGTATATTTAAGCGTTTTATCAGACCAAATGTATTCTATTTTTGCGGAACTGTTTCCGGAGAGAAACGCAATCTTTCAGGTTGCTAATGCACCAGATCCCTTAACTAAAGTTGTTACTCCATGGCACGAAGAACATTCTAGTTGAACATATTATCTGGACACCACAGCCCCCAGATCTCAATATTATTGAACATTTATGGTGCATTTTAGAAAATCAAGTAAGGAGAGAATATCCTCCACCATCATCCCTGCAAGAACTGGAGACTGTTTTAGCTGAAGAATAGGCGAAAATACTATTGGAAACAATCCAATCTTTGTACGAGTCCATACCTCGAAGAATGTAAGCTGTAATTACTGCCAAAGGCGGTCCTACCATATATTATAATAAATTTGTTGGAAATTTTAAGGTGTTTCCATTATTTTGTCCAACTCCTGTACATCTTTCACAAGTCATGCAGATGTAATGTTGATAAAAGACATCACTATAATTAATGAAAGAATGTTATATCGTATCCTTACAGTCATTTGACAGTGCATTAAATATTTTAAGCAAAAATCCGTCCTAAAAACTGCAATATTTTCAAATCTTCGGATTTAGCAAGCTGAGTAGGGCAACCTACATAATATCAGACGCCTCTCCATTATGTTGTAATTAACAACAGTATAAAAAAAATCTTAAATAATAATAGTAGAGATATTATCATGATTGACCTTTTCCCTCTTTCGCAATTTTTTCTCAAAACAATACATGATAAAAGAAAAGTTATAAGCAGCCTGAGGCATATGCTGAAATATTGACGTCTAACAAATGATTTACGATACTAATCACTTGTCGGAATCTATTGCTACATTTCAATCATGAAATCAGGTTAATGAAAATTGTTTGGCTTGCAGGAAATTGGAGTAAAATGGTTAATTGTTTGGCAAAATCATCACTCTTATCGCAAACATTATAATCAAACATTTTGTAAAAAATATTTCTATTTTTAGGCATGCTCTAAACACTCTAAAATGTTATGTTTGTTGGAGGGTTCAGTAATCATTATGACATTCAAATTCCTAAATTTTATATATTCCTATAATGATGCATGTAGATTTGACAGCAAGATGTTTATCTCAAGCCAATAATATTTCATACAATTAAAAAAGCTATTATAAAGACCGCCTTCCTCCGGGTGGTTTTCTGCTGGTCTCTTGATAATATCTTCACGTTAGGTTCCCGTTTCTAATAATTTTAATATTTTACGTCTATTTATTCCTTTGTATAATAGTACTCAGTAAATATTGCTTTCATTATTTTATCACAGTCATAATATCTCTTTTTTAAAGAAACATGACGATAGTCCAACAACAGAGGGAGAAGCAGCATAGAAATTTCAATTTAGCAGCCCACTAATAAGCTTTGCAGTGTGTGTGTGTGTGTGATAGAGAGAGAACATTCCAAACAATGAATGAATTAAGCATGAAAGGAAAAAATCGTATAGATAAAAGGGCCTTGCTACAGATGTATACGCCCCCGATTTTGTTGCCTCATAACATCCAGAAAAATGGATACAAATACAGTTTCTACAAATACCGCTTATATGTTGTGGCTTCAGAATATAGAGGGATTTATGAGAAAGACGTTTTCCGAGGGGGAGAATAGATAAGTTTTGGAAAATTCATACGATCTGGCATTTTCCCCTCATAACTTTCAGGAAGATGGGTATCAAGGAAAATGTATACAACTCCCTTTCAAACGGCATAGGTTACGATTATAAACTAATTTGTGGTTAAATTTTTCTACGATTTTCCTGACTTTCGTTTAAACTGCGGCTTTCGAAATGATGAGGTGGAAGCATCTTTGGATGAAAAAGTTTCGTAAACTCCTTTTGATTACAGCACCTCCCTTATCATCCCACTCGTGACCTATTTTAGCCAATTTCTTTGCACTTCAAAACCAAGGTAAGAGCATATTCTGTAATTTTTTTTAAAAACAATGTTAATATTTTCAGAAGGAAAAGTGAGTGATTTAAGGGTGGTTTGGCTGTAGTTTCTAGCTTATCCAAAGGCAACCCTCCTTGTTTCTTCCTCACTCTCGCATGTATTGGTATTTTTCAACATTTTCTCCCGTAAATATATTTATTTGCTATAAAAAACAAAATTTGAGAAATTATGAAATTTTTGCAACCCCACTCCATGCTCCCGATTGTTTCTGTTTAGAAATAAAAAAAATATATTGGAGAGCCTGAGAAGGTCATTGCTGGCATGTATCCACAGTGATATTATTGGTACGCTGAATTATTTGTTAGAATAATTTGTTAGAATATGAGGCATGATATAGATTCGAAAATAGTATGAAGAATATTTCATGTATTTGATATCGGTTTCAAATTTTGGCACGAGGCAAGCAAATTTGTCGTGGGGGTAAATCGATTACATCAACTTCGTGATCACTGGTACTTACTTTATCGACACCGATGGAATGTGAAGTCGACCTAGTGTGAATTTGAACTCAGATCGTAAAGACGAACGAAATTCTTCTAACATTTTCACCCGGAGTGCTAACGATTGTGCCTAATCGTCATGATTATTTTGTCCGTATTTACATTCTGACTTCAAATTCCGCCCAGATTTATTTGCCTTCCATCCTCTCGTGGTTGATAAAATGAGTACCGTTTAAGTGAAGTGGTCCATATTGAGATAGATAGATAGATAGATAGATAGATAGATATATAGATAGATAGATAGATATTTCACTTAGGTGAAACTAAAAGCGAGACTAAAACCCTGGTTTCCTACATATATATAAGCCATGGTCATGCTGGAGCACAGCTAGTGTCATCACCTTTTCAGTGGCCATTCCTATGCGATTCATTTTGTCTGATGTGATGTATCCATACTGATTATGCTCATTTTATTTGAAGTGGACACTACATCTCTTCGCGGTACCAGTTGGTTTCTCCATGCACAAATACACCATATATTTGGAGGATAGTTTGCAATCCAAAGGTAATGTGTCAAGATTTATCGTTTTTCCATTGTCGGCAAATTGATTGCTCCAAGAGAATTTACAACGAGATTACTTCACTTAGAAGGTTTACGTTATGGCTAATTTGAAGGGAATAATGTAGGTTAAGTTCCTTCCATGCTTATTAAACTCCTTAAACGTATTTATCCTATAAATAGTAGTAATTTGGATCTTAGCAGATCCAAATTACTACTGTCACAGTTTTAATCATATCAGGATACCGAGGAAATTTCATACATAGATATCATTGAAGGAATACGCAATTCCATTACTGATCACAATATATACACTTAATATCACACATTCCTGATACGTTTAATATATTTCCATTTCTCAACGAATATAGAGCACACCAATATGAAGGGTTAAAATGATTGACATAATTATTTGTTTCATATAGTCATTCACTGCATTTTCTATACAAAATTAGGCAATTCTGTTCAAAGGATTTATAATTTTTTCAACATCTTCTACATTATATATCTTGAAACATTTTATGATATCTTGAAATATAATTACTGTTTTAATGTTCGATGTTTACATTCAAACACATATAAGAACACTGCTAATTTTAAATTAGGAACTGTTATATTTTGTGTGACACCCATACACTCTAAATTAAATATATATTAAACTGCATTCATGTATGCTTTTATTAATAACCATCGTTTATTTGTACCCTCGAATATCTAATTATGAATGTTTGTAAATTTAATTTTTGCGTATTTTTTATTTGAGATATTGGATCTACTTAGATTCTGATGCATTTTTTAATACGCATTTTATTTATATAGATGCCGTTTTCATTTAGTTTTAGCTGAAGTTCAATCGATAAAAAACAGTCATAATTCACTGTAGACGAAATAACACCAGAAAAGGTGTGAAATCAAGTGAAGCTCTGCTCAAAGGTTTCAAAATTGTGAATGTATAACAATATATTGCTAGACTCAAAGGGATTCTAAACAAGCTTCACGGAGTTTGTACTAAAATCTTTGCTTACTTGAAAGTTGAAAGCTTATGGTGATTGGTGTGCTAAAAGTACACTTTAATAGAGGTGTGTGAATTTTAAGGCTGAGGTTGATACAATGTGAGTAGTCTGGCTTAAAATCAAGAGTTTTCCTGCTTGATTAAAGGTGCTGGTTGACTTAACAGAATAGTGAGATTTCGTATGCGGTATATTGTTGACTAACTTTAAGGTCACCTCAAGAAACAATGAGATTCACCGTTGTAAATATAGTTCCCAGACTATATTTACAAAGTTATGCTTTGTATATTTCAGTAATCGGACTGCTGACATGCTAGGGCACACTTTCAAAATTGTAGTTGAAGGAAACGAAAATAAATTACTGGCACGTAAAAAAGCCAACACCGGTTGTTAAGTGGTATACGTATACAAATATGCATACACACACACACACACACACACATATATATATATGTATACACAAA
>NC_068999.1:19148081-19149673 GCF_001194135.2 Octopus bimaculoides | reverse complement strand
TATATATACATATCAACGCACACACACACAAACATACACACATACACACATATATATATATACATACATACATACATACATACATACATACATACATACATACATGTATATATAATGTAATGTAATAATGTGGCAGTGTCAATGGAGAATAATTCAGTTTGTATATGTTTTCTTTCATTTGTATCAGTGATAAGTCTTTGGCCATACTGGGGCGCTGCTGTGGAGAAGTATTTTGTCGAAAGAAGCAACCACAGTATTAAAATGTTTTTTTAAGCCTGGTACTTATTCAATCAGTCTCTTTGCGGGAAATCTCTAAGGAAATGAAAAGTTTACCTAATGTATTAAAAATAAAATATTGTTTTGCCGTGTCCAGTTATTGTAATATCTTGTTGATCAGTGATGTGAAAGTGCGGAGTAATTATGTATTAGGAGGATCGATGGATCAAATCCGCATCATCGACCTTATCAAGAAAATTATTTTCCTATTAGAAAAAAAAAATGTACGTTTCAACGAGTATGTCTCTTGTCTTTCAAGTATAATATCCAAAACTTCACCGAGCTATTTCCTATATCGCAGTATTTGATAGATTTCGTGTAAACGATGAGTTGACATTGCGCTCTAAAGGAAAAGGAATTAAACAACTACATTCAATATCAAACACAACGTAATGTGCAACCAGCTTTAAATGCGGAAATATTTAGTCAATCGAACCTGCATTTATATGTCTATCTGTGTGAAATTTTATGTCGATCATTTTTTTGAGTATAGTAGACTGCAAGATATTGATTCATGATTAATTCGGTTGCTACCTGAAATCAGGGATACGTATTAAATAGACATTTAGTCAAGGGAGTTCCGAATTATGGTGTAAGAATGGTGCAGATTGTTTCATCTCTAGATAATCTATGATATAAACTCTCGTGATTTTATCAACATTGAACCTATCCGTCATCAATGAAGTACAAATATCTTGTTATCACATGTTAGTAAACACACACGCGCGGGCGCACCCACACACACACACTCACGCACACGAACACACACATGCATATATACATGCATATATATATGTGTGTGTTTATATATGTATTCATATATAAGTGTGTGTATGTCTAAATATATGATTATATATATATATATATATTTACATAGTTATATATTTTTTTGTGCGGTACTATGATCTTATATTATAATAACACCATTTTGAGTTATTAAAATACATATTTATGAATTACAAATTTTAAAAAGATGAGCCTCTTCAAAAGAAAATTCTATAAAAATCGTCTTCAAAATGCATCACGACTAAATACAACAGAAAAAAAAACAAAATAATAAAAACAAAGAAAAAACAAAAACAACATAAAAGGTTGATGTATATACACGTAAACAGACAAAAGGTAAGAATGCTACATAAATTTCGTATAGATGTTCATATCGACAATTGTGACTCTTATAATAATACCGTGGTTATACATACATACACACACCCACACACCCACACGCCCACACATACACGCACACACATATATATATATATATATATACACATACATATAAATATACATGTATATATATATGTATATATATATAT
>NC_068999.1:19144775-19146150 GCF_001194135.2 Octopus bimaculoides | reverse complement strand
AAATTTCATTGTGAGATGGTATTTACGACTAAGGTTGCTCAAGAATTATTTTCACTTGTTTTCATTTTGTTTTTCCTTGGGTATGTTTGCCGCAGATACTGAGACGCTTCCAATCTCTACGCTGTCAAGTTTATTGAATTTTCCGGTCATATACACACTATAATTGTATATCTTTAGAACATTATGGTTCATGTGACACTCGTCAACTTGTTGCTCAGATTAAATATTTTGTAGACATATTGCCCCTCCATAAAATCAAGGCATATACATATATACGTACCTACATACATACATACTTACCCACATCATATACACATATAAACATAAAAAATATACATACATACAAACACATACATGCATACCTACATACAGAGTAATCATCATTTATACAATTATTAATGATAATTGATCTAAAATGCATCACACTTACCAATAATCAAACTGTTTTTTTCTTTATCTAGAAGAATTATAAATCAATATTCTGTAAATGAACATTGCCTGGAGAAAGATATTGTGTGTAAGTGCTGAGATACTGTTCAGAACAATTTTATTTTAGTGCCTTTCGCTTCCTCATAAACCGTCCCTATAATAGTCACAAATCTACATTCAGACATAAGTATAAGGTTAATAGTACGTTCGTAGCTCAATTTGTACCATCACCCATTGATAGAAGCTCTGAATATAAACCTGCCTGGTCCCCAGTATATAATGCAAAATCATATAAAGGTGGCGGTTTTTCGTATATCCGTGGTGTACCATATTCATAAAATCATATTGAATATTTTTAATCAACGCTATGAAGGGATTATAAGATTTAAGCACCTCAAATACAAATCATTCCGATATGGTAATTATACCCCAAATTTAATTAGTGTATGTACAGTAACAAACCTCATAAGCTAGATCAATGGAGCCGAATAATTCCCTACCGATAGTTAATCAAACTGTACCATCTCCTTATCTTTGCTAATGCACTAGACCGTATTCAGACTGCTTGTTATTTGTAAAAATGTTTATTATATATTGATGTGTAACATTCCAGGCTACTGTATTCATGTTTTATGCCCAGACATTTTTTTTCAAACTCAGGCGCAGGTTTGGCTGTTTGGTAAGAAACTTGCTTCCCAAACACATGGTTGTGGGTTCAGTCTCACTGCGTGTCACATTGGGCAAGTACCTTCTACTAAAGGCTAGAAAATATTTACGGATGTGAGTTTGAAAATGTGAATAAAATGTAATGATCGTATTCTAATCAGTAAGATAATTTAACCTATTACACCTATCTGAAGAATACTGTGATTAAATAGCATTTCCCGGTTTAATTGTTGTCGCCAGTTGTGGATTCATTTTTTAATGCATTCATATATATATATAT
>NC_068999.1:19138940-19144584 GCF_001194135.2 Octopus bimaculoides | reverse complement strand
ATATATGTTGTGTGTGTGAGTTTATACATATATGCATACACAGCACGCACACATACTCTTATATATAGGTATGAGTGTATGTACGTACATACACACACATAAATATATATATATTTATCTGTCGATATATATATATATATATGTATGTATGTATGTATGTATGTATGTATGTATGCATGCAAGTATGTATGTATGTATGTATGTACGTATGTATGTATATTCATATAAACAAAGCTTACATTCTGCTTTATTCTTCAGACAATATAGCCAGTGATACTGTAATTCCTGTGATTGCCTTATTAGGGCAACTGACCACATGGTTGCTCCCGAATCATTTGCGGCAAAATGTTGGCATCATTCTTTTTTACTGGAGTTTAATATTTGGGAGTTCAATAGAGATATTGACACTTAAAAATATATGAAAAGAGTTTTGTGTTTTTCTATTCCTTATTTTATGTTTTATACTACGATTGATCTCTATGTATACTTCAATTGCATGAGTACGACATACATCAGCAAATATCGAGGAGCTAGTTTACCTTTTGAGAAAAACGACTGTAATATGAGCAGCCGAGCTGTGAACTGCATACATTCAAAATATTGAATGACACACAAGTAGGTGCACACGCAGTTCGGCGTCTTTGTTTATATCTACATATACGCGGGGTATGTGTGCGTGCATGTGTCTGTATGCACTGATATGCAGGCAATCACGCAGACACACAAAATACCTGTCTCTCTTGGTTTCATCATCACACACACAAACCATATGTCTTGATCTCATCAAAACGCACACACACACACACACAGACACACGCACACACAGACAAGGACACATGAATATATATAAATATATTCACTTGCAGAAACATTTTTCTGCACCATTTTTCACTACCATTTTCCAATAGTTCCCAATTGCCTATTCAACTTTATAGCTTATAATAAGTGAGTACAAATTTCCAAAGTTTGTTGGAAGAAGTCTACACTGGATTAGAAACGAACCTCGTAAAATGCTGCAATATACTTACATTGTATTAAAAGTATTTCTCCGTGTTACTCCTAAGCAATATGGATCTCTTTGGGTTCTTGTTAACAGTTTGTATCTATAAATATATATCAATCTGCGCTTTTATTTACTCGAGAATATGATAGGCAGTATGTCAGATAACAGAGCAAATGACCACATAAATACTTTTTGCAAGTTATTTGACCAAGGTTTAGTGCGATTATTCCCTATTGCTTCTCGCAGCATTCACGTTTCATACTAATATATTGAGAGTTACATATTGTAAATTAATCAAATTTGGTTATTTTATTTTCCAGAAGCCGCACTTTGAAATATACAGTTTCAATCTAACCTGTACCGAAACCAATCTAGCAGCGTTGGTAATATGTGTTTTGCTATCTTGAAAATATTTTGTCGACATTAGTTTCTTTTACTTGGCAAAATGTTATAGAAAGAATGATTAACTTCATAAGTTCCTGATGAAATAATGTAACGCACCTATGTCATGCGTTTCTTTCTCTCTCCATATATATATACATACTTAACACATAATCGGTTTTTGAAGCGATGGGATGCGTAGCATATATGCAACTCATAGAGTTACCATACTTGTTTATTTTATATTGATTTAGAGTCATTGTTCTTCGCCCCACATTTAGTTATTAACGTCTTTATACAAGGTTTGGCTGAAAAGGTCATAGGCTAACCAGTGTAATCTGAGGAAATCTGAACAAATGAGTTTCATCTTTCAACATATTCCTCCTGGTGGTCAACACACTTTTGTCATCAGTGATTGAGTGCTTGGATCCAATTGGCAAAAATAGTCATCAGCAGCAGATATGATGTCCCCATTATATGTTCAAGAACAGATGTTAGATGGAATAAATCGGAAGTATACGGTAGGTAATCAACCAGTTCAAATCCGAGAGCCATACACAGCAAGGGTATTTGTGTTTGAAACGAAGGACATTTGTACTGGGGCATTTTCTTTGATGAAACAAGACCATTTTGATAAATTTTCTTGAGCGTTTGGTCGTGGTAGCCTTTCGTAACTACCTCACACTTTTGGATGATGTGTGTCCCACGACGTGATTTCCATGGACCGCTTTTGATCAGGTATCAGAAGACACGGTACCCAGTGAGAAGAAATTTTCCTCATGTCATTTTCATTGTGCAAAATATTCTAAAATCTCTCACGGGATATGGTAATATCCAATCACCTGTCATTTATCACCATGTGGTGATCATGATAAACGTTATTTTTATGGCAGCAGCTGCAGGAAGTCCAGGTCTTGGTGCATCGGCAAGCCACTCTCTTCCTTTATAAATTCAGCGAGCCACCGCTGCACTGTTGACGTTGGAGAGTCATCCTGTACATTACCACTCAAGTCAGCATAAAAGTCCTTGAGTAATAACCTCACTTTTCGTAGGTACTTGATAACACGATGTTTCCAATATTTGTCCATTTCTATGAGCCGTCGCTAGTAGTTACGTTTGAAGGGTTATTTTAATAGTCATATGTTATTTCACTTGGAAATAATCAATACAGTTGTAAGATGGATTAAAATTAATACGTGGAAGGTTTCTACACATTTCTTTCTAGAAAAACTGTTCTTTATAAATTTGTCGGTGCACTACATTTATATATTCGTTGACCACTTATTGATCACCTAAATATTTGCCGGTTTTTTCTTCTATTCATGTTTTCATATTTCTCACATTTATGCGTCTCTAGTAACGCATATAGATATATATCTTTGCCCTTCATTTCTATTCTATCAATATTATTCACCTGTCTACCAGGTGTATATAGCTACGATATATGACAATCTAATCATTCCATCTCAGAGTTTAATCCAGGACTATAAACTTAATATCATTTGTAAAATATATACACACAAACAAACACAATCACGTTTAAGAGAAATATACATATACTTAGACAGATACATATATCTATATGTGAGTGCATACATACGCATACACACACATACACACACACACTCACACACACACGCACACACACACACGCACACACACACATACACACACACACACATATATATATACATATACATATATATACATATCATATAATATAATATTTACCAACATACATGAAATGCATGCATACATAGATACATATATAGGGTGTTCGAATTTATGTGTGTTATTTGATATCGTTGAAACGACGAATATCCCATTTCTTTCAATAGCTAGTACACATACACTGACCAACCAAGCAGAGGTTTGAACACATCCCCATAAATGTGAAATATATATTTTATACTTATAAAAAATAAGAATATCATATAAACGAGCGTGAGATGTCAGTACATGATATAAACGTATATACATGCATACATACATACTTATATATATGTGTGTGTGTTCATATATATGTGTGTGTGTGTATGTATGTGTGTTTGTGTGCATGTTCACATGCATTCAAACCTTTTATTCCTAGTTTTCTTCTGTTTGTATATAGTCTATAAAAAGAGAAACACATTGGTATTATTGTAATACAATGAATGATTGTGGTATGTGTATATGCGTGTATATTTAGTCATACTTACAAGATTGTATGCATGCTTGTCTGTGTATGATGTGTATCTGTATCTTCATATGTGTGTGTCTGTGTCCACAATTGGGTGTCTGCGCCTACACAAGTATGTATGTTTCTATACACACAGGTATCTATAATCCTGTTGACAGAAATAGTGAAACAGAAATAGAGTACTTTCGGAGATGCATAAGACTGCAGCATGATATCGTTCCATGTATACTGATATTTTAAATAGATTTCTCACAAAATGTCCTTCAAAACTATGGGCGATACAAATATATGAAATTTAAATGAGCAATATGCAAAGATTTACAGACAAATTGCTTTACATTTGAAAATAGAAAGTAAGTAAATGTCATGGACAATATAACAGCAAGTATGGAAATAATTACAGAAATATAAACAAATATTGTTCCTTTAAATAACTGTCAAATTTATGTTCATTTATCGGTTGAACCTAAGTAGAGAACGAGAAACACAAGAGAAATAATATATATTCAAAGAAATTCTCATTAAACTGTAACAATTCTGAAGACAATGTAAAGTTATAGGGAATAATGTCTCAAAATATTCGATGCAATTTAAAATGGGCTATTATTTTTTTCTTATACGGGTAAAATATATATTTTTCATATTTTACGGATATTCATTCATTAAATTATTCATTTTTTTAATAATTTTATTTCAACGTTTCTATTTTATTTCTCCTTTCCTTTTGTTGTTTTCCTTCTGTTTCTGCGATAGTGTAGTTACATTCCGAGATTCTAGATACAATAATGGTCTAAAATGTTATTGAATATAAGTAATTGTTTAGTTGATATTCATAGATATTTATATTTGTAAAACAAAGAAAATAAATTAAAATACATTTTTTCTCAATTGACCTCAATTTTTCTTTTAATTATCACCCCGCGAAGTTTTTGTTTACACAAACATTAAAAAAAAAATATATAACATATTTTATATGATTGATTATAATAAAGTCCTGGCAACCCTTTATTTCCATATACACGACGCAATGGGCGTTTTCCTTTTTTATGGCGTTGACACGATATTTCGAACATATTTGCTTCTGTTTATAGTAGATTGCGCTACCACACCAACACTACCTCGCTTTATTCATGATTAAGGCATCGTAATTGGCAGTACTTTGCCGCATTTGCTTAACCGCAATACAAAACAGAACAAAGTTTACAGGATAAACATACGCTGTTTATAATTTTGATATGTAACATCCGCTTGAATTTGATCTAAAAAAAATCAACTGATATGTATTCCTGTTGTGATTGTGCCATATTCTATTTTTTGTACTTTAGTATATAAGTTTGTACCTTATACTTCGTTTTAGGAAGTAAATATTTTTTTATGTCTAATATATTTCTGTCATTTTCACATATGTATGTATTTCTAACTTCATATTTATCTCTGCCCGAGGAGGGTTTTGGATACCAGCGTTCCAAATATGCCTGGCACCTCTTTCTCTGTTACAATGTTGTAGTCGCACATAGAATAGCATCTGTTTTATCTATCATTATGAATGGTGTATTTTACAAACGTCGGAGTTACCGAAGTGTATACATAACTTTGAATACCATTTGCATTGATAAAGAGGAACATGGAGAGGGGTAGATACAGAGAAAAAAGAAATGGAACCAATAGATGAACCAGAAAATACCTGTGATATTGATGTTCAAGAGGATGAAAGCAAGGGAGATATGCACGTAGAGAAAATACTCTTTTACTCTTTACTCTTTTACTTGTTTGAGGCATCTGACTGCGGCCATGCTGCAGCACCGCCTTTTAGTCGAGCAAAACGACCCCAGGACTTATTAAGTTACGGGAACATAAAAATACCAGCATCGACTGTCAAGTGATGTTGGGGGGACAAACAGAGACACACAAACACACACATATATGTACATACATATATACGACGGGCTTCTTTTCAGTTTCCGTCTACCAAATCCACTCACAAGGCTCTGGTCGGTACAAGGTGCTCCGCAATGGGACTGGACCCAGAACCATGTGGTTCTTATGCAAGCTACATACCACGCAGCCACACCTGCGCGTGT
>NC_068999.1:19136675-19137922 GCF_001194135.2 Octopus bimaculoides | reverse complement strand
TAATGAACTCCATTAACTTATATATATATACGTATACATATTTTGGGACGGTCGGTGTATTTTTGCCAAATAAACATACGCACTATATATATTCGTTCTTCACACATTTATTACTGTTTTTGTTTCGAAATCTTGTCCACTTTCCGCAAATCTTTCGCCACACTTCTGTGAACTCCTTAATGACACTTTCTGTCTTCGTGTGAGCACTTGTTCTTCTTCCATTGTGTTTCTTCTATGATGTGTATCCTTGTATGCGCATGCGCCCGTGATCGTGCGGGTGTGCCCATGTGTGTTTGTGTGCTTGTGTCATTGTTCTTAGTAGCACTTTGACCCTCGCACAGCTCCCTCCCCTATCTTGTTGCCACTGCAGCTGCCCTTGAGCCCGACATTTTTGTACTGTTCTTGGAATTCACTGTGCTTGTTTGTTCTCCCACGACGTGCCATCATGGTAGTTGTTGCTGTTGTTGTCGCTGGTGATGGTGTGGACCTTATGTAATGATATTATTCATATTGGCGCAGCAGCTACATGATAATTTCATAGAAGGCCTCTTCAATATTTTCCTGTACCTGCGTGCGTCTAGCCGCATATAGACTTTGAAATCTAACTCAACACCACAGACGATCAAGCCGAAAATAATCAACAAATAAACAACTTATGTTAAAGGAATAAATACATGTAAGATATGCTCAGCTGAAAGAGCTCAGATACGCTTTAGATCTATGATCTGCATCTCACTAATGAACTCTCTGTTTGAAATTTTAGGCGGATGTAGACATATGCCGAAGTTTCCTTTGAAGAACTCGAAAATTCCGCCTATACCAGATTAATTTGTCGCTATTATTTTCAAACTTATTCTTTAAGGTTGAAGTGAAATAATTCTTTACATGTTTTCATTATTTCTGCTAACTTTTCCGTTTGTCCCTTTCTAAACTACTCCGTTTACGCCTGGTGACTGTGCGATGTTACACATGTTATAATTTATTTTTTGGCATGTTTTCATCACAAGAAACTATTAATAGCACATAATAAAGTGTATTGCAACTATTAAATATGTACACATACATATATATGTATATATATACACACACCCACATTTCGTCCACGACTTTTTGACGTCCTGTACCCGGATATGAATCTATATAAACATGTAGATGTAGGTATGTTCATATATGTTTGTATGCATGCATATGCCCACATATCATTTGTATATATATATATATATATATATATATATATATATATATAT
>NC_068999.1:19134074-19136118 GCF_001194135.2 Octopus bimaculoides | reverse complement strand
ATATATATATATATATATATATACAACGTGCAATGGGTAAATTGTTGTTGTTTTATATGCTTTTTTTTATTTCGCTCATGCGCATTGTTTGGATTTGCTTTTGTTTACAATACATTATAGTACGGTCAGTTGGGAAGCGTCTGCCAGAAGAAGAAAAAACAACACCATGACGCATCTGATTCTGCCCAAAATTTCGAAAAGACATGCTTTACTCCATTTAATTGAACAATGCAATCATTACATCAATTTAAATGAAGAGCAATCCTCAGCTGCATAAAGACAAAATTTAAGTAAATTAAAACAGATTGTCATATTTACCTAAAATCTATCTCCAAGAATGTAAGGAGATAGACAAAGAACATGCTGTCTTCACTTCAGCTTAGAAGGTACTAAGGTATGAGGAAGAAAGACTTGTTACACATTTTGCTCGTCACTGTTTTATGGGGTCCGTTTAGTTTATAGACTAGTTTATCAAACCTTTGTATATCTAAAGCCAAAAGAACAAGACCTTAGATATAAAAAAGAACACAACCTTAGATAAAAGCTCAAAAGAAAAATACCCTTTTCTTTTTTGCGAGAAACTCAATAGTGAGGAGAGCTTCTTTACGGGGTGTATTTTCGCCGTGAAGACTTAAATTCTCCGCGCCCAACAGATCCGGTCACTTTCTCCAAATGTCCACCCGCAAAGGCTTCAAAACATAGCAGAACTCTCATGTATTAGTGTGACTCGGCGGGGCGAATTCTACATGCACAAAACAGCAGATTTTCTAACGAAAACGCTGAGCTTGCTCTTAATTGTCCTGCAACTCTGTCGTGCCTTCTTAAGCCTTGGACATGAAGTGCTCTTACATTGTGATGACTGCCAATTCGTCTCAGGGCCGTAACTGTACGCCCATCAGTCGTCAGTGGTGATGATTCTCAACATGAAGGATGGGTCATCAGTGACATGCTGGCAGAGATCATGACAAATTTCAACGCGATGATCTTTCTGCACAGTCAGCAAGCGGCGGACAATCTTGGGAGAGATACGCCGTATGTTCATTTCAGATGTTAGTCTTTCGTGTACAGACGAACTGCATCGACCATATCGCTGATTATCCTCCGACGATCGTCATATTCAAGCTGATGAGTTTTCTTCATATTTCCGATTTTCTCAGTGGCTGTGCCGTTGCCGTAAGTTCTATAGACAGCACGAGGAACAGGGGCTGTAGCAACTTATAATTACGTCAGCAATAGCGTCCTCAATGATTGCAATTTGAGAAAGACATGGAAAATATGTAAGGAAACCTGTTACATGTAACAGAGAAACATTTCTTTCTATCACGGCGTTTAGTTTTCTTCGTAATATACGAAAATATGTTAAAAACATGTATGCGTTTGTATAAGTGTGCGTGTGCGTGTTTGTATAAGTGTGCGTGTGCGTGTGTGTGTTTGTATGTGTTTGTACATGTGTTCACTTGAGTTCAGATATGTGTGTCTGTGTTGTAATATATGGTTTACAAACTTATTGTAAACCATGTATGAATACCCCACAATGATATGCATGCAGTCTAGAGAAAAGTTGTATATGTAAACATGTATATAATTAAATATAAAATTTACATGTATGGATATGGGCGTGTACGTGCATCACGCGCGTTTGTTCAACCTTTATAAATTTTCAACATGTCTTTATGAGATTTTGTATGAAAATCGATACAGATAAATGTTAATGCATACTTCTGTAATTTTACCATTGACAGTCTGGATATTCATTGCTTATTTCCTTACGTATGTAAGTTATAGAGGATTTCACTTACAATTAGAGTCTATTCAATACGGATTTGTAAAAGGAAAAAAGAAAATCGTCGTAGGAAAACGAAAGGATGTGAAGGTTGAAGGATTCTTTTTCCATGTCATTCTTCTGCAATATACAAATATCTTCATTTCAAAAGGGCACACTCAGATGTCAAAACACATTAAATGATATACAAAGACACACACACACACACGCACACACACACACACACATACACACACATACATACATGCATGTATATATATA
>NC_068999.1:19126997-19133998 GCF_001194135.2 Octopus bimaculoides | reverse complement strand
TGTGTGTGTGTGTGTGTGTAGCTAAAGCGGAGAGAAACTTGGAAATTGCATGAAGCTACGTATTGAAATTAACACACAGTTCATTATTTGATTCATATCGTATTCCGATGCGATCGTGTTTCCCCCTGCCTGAAACTGACAAAATTATAGTAATTCATACCTCAGCGCTCGATAGAGGAAATGAATTATAAGATTATTCTAATGTATAAATCGAGGATCTGCATACTGAAGAAAATGTTTATATTCTACAAAAAGTTGAATAATCCATTTCAAATTTTTGTACAAGGTCAGAAGTTCGAGTAAGAGGTTAAGTTGATTTTATTCAATCCAGTACACAAATGGTATTTATTTTATCGACCAAGAAAACATGATATGCTAAGTCAAACCTTTCATTGTTACAGGTAGCTATGTGTTTTAAGGACTCATGGTAACAGTAATTCCAAAATGAACTTGACATAAATGCAACAGGATGTCTATGGAGTGGTTGGCGTGGATAGCTTAAATACACAATAGTTGCTGTGCAAAGTTGGTGAAATAAACAAGCTGTTCATATTGAAGAAACAGCGTTAGACATCAGTGTCCTTCGAATGACTGACCGAGAATAGCGTTACTCGCCACGAAGTCTTCTGCTAACTAACTAAACACGCGTTTGCCGCTGGACACTTGCCTGCTGTTTGTAGTAACACGAGGCAAACTGTGATTAGCTGAAGTTACGATAGCACAACTATGCTATTACCCGACAACAAAATATGACTTCCTTGACTCACTACACATGCAACGCAGTTGAATATTTTAAAACAGAAAATTCAAATGGTGACACGAATAAACAAAGGAAACAAAATATACTACAGCCATTGAATCAGCTATAGTGAATCCCGTAATATTGAAAAATTAGTAAGAAACCTCCTTTAGATGGGAAATATGAAATATGACAACAGTTACATTGGAGAGACACATAAATGTGACACAGAGCAACGTACTGTAATTAATGCAAGATATTTTGCGGAAAAAACAGTGCAGAGATTCATGGTCGTTGCAGTGATACTACGATAAGATTATAAATTTCGAATCTTTCTTTTCTTCCTTTGAATGAAGAATTTTAACGAGATTAAATAGTTCACACAATAGCAAAACAGGATATTGCAGAATATACAGTATTTTCAATAATATATTATTCAACTGGGTTTTAGCTTCGCTTTTCTATTTTAACTGCACTTCTCAATAGTTATTTTATCGCACTTAACCTGATTCTGTTCGGTTCGGTTCACTTTTCTGAAACTCCTTCCAAGACCACTTTGCACAAACGATACGTTTATGTATTAATTTATATACATATATACATACATACATGTATATATATATATATGCAAAAGCAGACACGGGCAGAGATGCACACGGACACATGTGCATTTATGAGGGCGACCGTACTTATGTATATATGTGTATATGTATGTATGCAGGTATGTATGTATGCGTGTGTGTGTGTACGTATGTATGCATGCATGCACACATGTAAATATTTATTGATGTATGAGTGTAAAAAGAAGAATGAGTTTGAAAAAATGCTGCAAAACGAGACAGCATGAAAGGACGAAGATGAAAATAGGGTGAGGCCGTGATGGAGAATGGAAGAAACAACATTAAATATACCAATTATAATAATATTATCAGGTTTCTATAGAAGATGCATATCCTAAGAGTAATATGTCTATAGAAGATGCATATCCTAAGAGTAATATGTAGCGTTAAATCCATTCTATGCAGTGGTTATGATTCATGATGATACTACCCGTAAGAGAAAAAACAGTAGGGGAGAGGGTTGGAACAAAAATTGGAATGGTGGGAGGAGGTGTAAGCTACAGAGGATGGTAGGCCTGCGGTATAAAACGTGAGGTGAACGGGAAGACAGTTACCTGGGAAAGACTTACTCAAATCTTGTGTGTGCTGTCGACTTTATTTGCTTGTAAACAGTTCATTTACATAACATGATGCCACCTTTAACGTAATTAGGACGACCAGTTATTGAGCTTGAATCTGATTATATCTGTTCATAGTTGCATATAAAACACAAAGAGGGACTTACGTGTTTGAGGTAGATACTACTTTTAGGATTGCAAATCAACGTAGGATTCAGAGTGATTACGGGAAACTATCTCAGTAAAGACGAGTGTTGTTAGCAGAATGAATGCATATAGCAATAGAAAAGCTGAAGCACGTTTGCTTGTACCTGCAACGAATCAACATAGCATTCGCAAAAGTAAATGTATATACTTATATGCATATATAAGTACGCCTATTGACGTAGAAACATGCACTTGTATTACAGTCACATATTCATTGGCGTGTGGACTTGAGATACAGAAAATTGACATTTATGCTTGGTCAGTGCATTTATTACATTTAAATGCATATTTAACATCATCCAAAAAGAATTCTTTGTGGATTAATAGAACAGCATTCAAATTTCCACGCTAGATTCTGCCCAATCATAAAGGCATTGTTATTTTTCTAACTCTACTAGCTTTGCCTTTGTTATTTGGAGTTACCTACCTTGTTCCTCTTCCACATGTGTACAGATTAGCTCAGCTCGTCTCTTCACTTTTTCCCTTGAACCGCAATATGCATTATAGCCGATAATTTCTAACCAGAACATCGACTGCCTAGAATCTTTTTTTTTCCTGAAAATTATTTTTTCCGGGTTCGTTGAATAAAGTTTTAAAAGGAACATGAACAGCATTAATCTTACAAATCCTGGATGAGAAGGGAAATGCCTCCCCAAATCTAAGACGCATCAAAAGATCTCCATAAATGAACTTAAATGAAATGATATTATGCAATTTCTATACAAGTGCCCATATATCTTCTTCCATATATCTTCAAAAAGCTGCGTCTTATCTAAAGAGAAAAATTATATAATGGCACGTATAAAACTTCAAACAATATTCTTACAAACGGGATTAATATTGATCACATAGTGATGAAATTGAATATTGCTTCTGCATTAATATAATATATACGTTTCAGTTATGCACCCATTTCAAAGTAAACTCAAGTATAGGTATGAAAGGAAACGTATAGAATAAATTAAATCCACACCACTCGGATTTCGTTCCGTATTTGTTATTATGATATGCATAGTTGTCTTCCTTCTTATCTTGAATCACAAAGGGACAGGAACATATTTTGGGATACAGTTTGTCAGCTCCTTCAAAGATAATCTCAATCCGTTTCAGCTTTGTTCCTAATTAGTGTTTTATCGTTAACTTTCACTCTCACCAACAACAACATATGTATTTTCAACGCAATTTTTCTGTCACTTTCAACCTTTTGTAGTATAAATAATGACACAAACACAGGTAGAGTAGGGATTTGACTCGCTTATATTTATGTTGAAGATTAAGTACTTTGCTAGGAAGCGGTTTCGCGTCCAATCTACCAGTACCACAATTTGGGAAAACGCAGGACAACAAAAATGCAGGATAATCAAATCATTGATATTAATTTTTGGGCGGCAAAATGTCTGTGAAAATGATCACTTGGCACTCAGTTATTTTCACTGGTGGAGACTCAGACCATGTCTTCGTTTCCAGGTTAACAACATCGCCTTCTTTTATATGTCGTGTGATCCTTCAAAAACATTAATGCATTGTTTATTCTGTTTCGTGAGAAAACTATTAAAGAATATAATCAAAAGTATTTATACTATCTATGAACAAATGACCCTTCAGTAAAGTTCGTTATTCTGATCATTCAATTATAAATTGTATTCATACATTTTAAGCGAGCAAATTCCCTCCAAACATAGGATTCTCGAAACTTAGAATTAAACTCAAGGTTAGAACGATTCAAAAACTAAACATCGGAACACAATACTCCAAAAAATTCACTCTGGAATTTCTGCCATCACGTACTCACTATAGTATATATTAATACTTTTTGTATTGATATTTTCACAGCTCTTATTTATAAATATACGCATTCATACATACATATTTATACATACAGACACACAGACACACTAACACGCATTTATATGTATGTGTGTATGTATGTATGTATGTATGTATGTATAACATTTACTAACTGCAGCTCGTTTACGAGGATAAGTATTATAAAATAATAACGTTATACACTCATAGAATGAAAAAGCAGCATAATGTCAACAATATCAGCGATATTACATCGGTTGTTCTACATTTTATAAGAGATAATGTATATCTAAATAAACTGGATAAAGATTATGAAACATAAAAACAAAAACACGTTGTCTGTTATAAAGTATACAAACAAAATTGAAAGTAGTATCACTCGCCTTTAAACGTATATATTCACTGTAGATACAGAAGACAACTTCACCTTCAAACATCGAAGTTTTCATAGAAAATCATATTAATATAAAATGTCGCCTTTTTAATGTCTGATTGTGTTAACCTTTTTCTGGAATGTGACCTCGATATTTTAAATATATATGTTGTATAAAAAGCTTCAAAAATAATTCGACTATTATTTAAACTAATATACACTTATCACGGGCTGCATTATTTAAATAACAGGATATAAAAAACGTAAACTTTGAAGAAAAAGAATTTGATTATTTCTTTAGAAGAATAATCGATCATTCTGTAAAAACAGAAACAAAAAAGTATTTTCATCAAACAGTATATGCTCAACGATGTGGCCTCTGCTGTTAATAACGATAATAATATTAACGACACTACTACTACTACTACTACTAGTAGTAGTAGTAGTAGTAGTAGTAGTAGTAGTAGTAGTAGTAGTAGTAGTAGTAGTAGTAGTAGTTAATATAATAATAATAATAATAATAATAATAATAATAATAATAATAATAATAATAATAATGTGTTGTCTGTGCGAAATAGAAACACTTCTCGGGATTATATTTTATCAGTATGCTTTGTTATGGGGTTTGATTTGAGTTTTTGTATTAATGTTTCTATAGTGTTTTGTGCGTGTAATACAAGTTCTGTGTGTATCAGGCCTGTAGAATAAATGTAAGGGATGTTCACTTCATTGGATATTTACTGTATGAGTTTGTCTATTTCACATTAGACGTTCCCCTTCTCGTAAGATATTCCGTCGGAGGTTTGGAATTGCATATTTGCACGCATACATTTATTATTTTCCTTCATCTCTCATATCTTTCTTTTATTATTGCGTTTGCCTATACTGTTACATTGTAGAATGTATATAGCGCTTCAATTTTGTAGTCTTCTGCACATCATTCTCTTTTCCTCTTGGTTTCGTTTGGACAGTGATTTTTCTAACTATTGAATTGCAAAGACTATTCAAGGAGCGGGTAAATTGTATCAAAATATTTATAGGTGCATTGGGAACTATCGGTAAAGATCTGAGCAGTTGGATAAAGGAAATAGGCATAAAACCCAGTTTAGCACAGCTCCAGAAAACAGTGTTATTAGGGAGAGCTAGGATGCTTAGGAGGGTTCTTGGCATGTAACTTTACTTGTAGTAGGCCAATGTTGGTATGATTTTTGTTTTCCGACAGCCTAATTTGTTGAGTGTATATGAAAATGATAACAATAACAAGGACAACAAGAGCAACAACAACCACAACAACAACAACAATGATAATATTAATGATGATGATTATAATTCTGTCTAATGAAGGCAAAAGGTCAGAAATGATGAAAGTCAAATTCAACATTCGCAGAATTTGAAGTCAGAACCTGAAGACATATGAAATACCGCTATGCATTTCCCCCGATACTTCCAGCTGGCTGCTTTCATAATAATGATGATGATGATGATGATGATAATTTTTTTAGCCACAAGGGCTGACAGAAATAAGACTGGACATTACAAAACATGAAGGACAAAGTGGGGTTGCTTAAAGTATCGTGTAAAATGTCGATAAAAATGAAAAATAGAACAAAGAAAATAACTAAGAGAGGCAAACAACTCAGGCCTACAAACGCTCCAACCACTAGGGCAAGGGCCCTCTCCACACCTTCCACTCTCTCTCTCTCTCAGCTTGGGAATCCCAGAAGCGCATGCTCAAGATAGGCCCGTTGACATGGGCCAACTTCGACACATTCACCCACCTTTCAACAAATGGCTGGAAGTCAGCACTTCTCTTTCAACGTTCACTTTCCTTTTCAGATGGTATCTTTGGGATCTGAAAAAGTTTATGAGGAATAGGCCAAAGAAAAAAGTGTCTATCTTCAGCCATTTCAGTCTAAACCATTACACAACCCCTTTCGCTACAGCCACGAAATTGCCCCCCCCACCTGCCGTTCAAAGGAAGGCTGCGGGGCAATCCTCATGAAGGAATCAGCCGACAAGCGGACACGTGCTATACATAATAGCAGGGGTTCGACATAAATCCGTATTTCAAGCATTTAACGAGAGCGTTGAGAATGGTTCTATCGCTCTGCGCACATCGGGCAGGTTAGGTTGATGGCACTCCCGAGTCTGTAGTGCTCCCTGGTTGCACTGCTAGGCCAGTCATTTCTGGACGTCATCCATAGCCCACAGCCCGAAAGCCGGCAAAATGCCGCTGAAAATTCGCACACGTCTGCTCCAGTATCGTTTACCGTGAGCTCATTTGGGTCCAGCAAAGAGCGGATGATGTTTTTGTTGCAATTTGGCATCACCGCAACCCGAGCCCATCAGGCAGCTTTGGTTCCCTCTGGCCTCAAAGCATGTGCATTAGGTCTGACGATGCATCCTTCGTGCTTGGTGTTGAAGTGTTGACCGAAGGCCACCTCGATGCCAGCACATCAGTTGCAAAGCCTTTCCTAAGCGCCTCTTCTAAGTTTCTCACTGAGTCACCCTCTGTCCTATTTTTTTATACAGCTAAAACTTTGGCAAACAACAACAGTAACAGCAACGACGACAACAACAACAACAACCACAATAATAATAATAATAATAATAATAATAATAATAATAATAATAATAATAATACTAATAATAATAATAATAATAATAATAATAATAATAATAAAAAGCAAACAAGTAGC
>NC_068999.1:19116245-19121617 GCF_001194135.2 Octopus bimaculoides | reverse complement strand
GCAAACCACAACACATACCCAAGGCGCACAGAGCTGCGCTCGGTAGTGAAGTGAAAGTACGTTATAAAAATAAAACTACTGAACAATAATAATAATAATAATAATAATAATAATACTAATAATAATAATAATAATAATAATAATAATAATAAAAAGCAAACAAGTAGCCAAAATTAAATCCCAACAGTGTCTGAAAAGCTTAGGTTTCAAAGCAGAGACTGAAACATTTTTAATTCCAGCACGGAATGGGACCCTCTCTACCAGAAACCAGGAAAAAACACACAATGAAGAAAAATATAAATAACTCCAGAATAGTGGTGATGGGGAAAAAACAACAAACCATATTGTCTGTGGCCACCCAGTCCTGGTTAAAAAGGAATATATCTACAGACATGACAGAGTTGCGACTTATATAGACTGGAAGGCATGAACACACTATGGAATGACAGCAGAAAATAGATTGTATATGCACATCATGAAAATGGTCTCAATGCAACCATATTTTGAGATATGCCAGAATATGACTTGAGATATGACTTCAAGACCAATGAAATGGGTATAGTTGTCAGAGATCAATAACAAAAAAAAATCACTGTCCTTTAATCGATGTATCAACCTCAGCAGATGTCAATGTATTTCTAAAAGAAACGTAGAAAGTCTCAAAATACAAAGATCTGATTAGGGAGGTAAATATTTTGGAACCTCAGAACAGAAACCATCCATATAGTAATAGGTGTATTAGGTATGATTAAAAAACATTTAAAAAATACATAACCATATCACCAGGACTTTTGAATGTATATAGCATACAGAAAATAGCCCTACTAGGCACTGCCCACATCCTAATTAAAGCACTATCAATACAATGACACTAAGACCACCAAAACAAACTGCAACACATGCCCAAGGGACACCGTGCTTAGCTCTGTAGTATAATGAAAGCACGTGATAAAAATACGACTACTGAATAATAATTTTATTGATGTCACTACTCAAACGAAAGACAAAACCAGAAAAGAGTGGTGGGCAGAACACCAAGACGACAATGAAATGATATACGAACACTACGATGCTACATTCCCTAAAAACTACAGGAATAAATTAATACAATAAAATGAAGAATCTCACCATGTGTCACACAGGCTCGATAGCTAAGAGATCATAACTTCCACTGCACAAACGGCACACAATACAAACCCTAACATAACAGAAGACTCACACCAAGCTTCATAACAAAACATACTAATGCAATGCAATGCTCCCCAAACAAAAGCAAAGGCTGCACACACTTCACCAGCGCAAAAGTGCAGCACGTGATGCAATAGAATGTTACTTGAATCTACCAGATGTTGAATAATAATAGTGATCATGATGATGGTGATGAACATTACGTTAACTCAGTTTATGAGCGACAAGTGTCTGCTCAGAAATTCTGGTGGTAACAGCGAAAATTAAGCTGGACCTTTCGGGGAAGGCCTCTCACTCGGCATTTGTTCAGTACAGATGCAAAGTGACCACTACTGTTATACTAATACAACATCAGCCGATAAAAGAGTAAGGATGGTGAGTTGACAACCGAAGAAAGCAGAATAGTGATGCAGTGCTACCTAAAAATTGAACCTCAACAAAGGGGTTAGAGAGAATGGATCTTAACACTTTCGGTATGTTTAAAGTGACTGAGCAGAGACTAATGGACCAAGCTAATGCTATTATGAAAAGAAAATGGATGACAAAATGTCAGGTGGAAGACAACACAAGGAAATTGGAAAATAAAGGCCAGACAGCGGAAAACCTAAACAACATAAGAGATAGAGTTCAAACCAAAGAAGAAACTAAACGAAAAATGTAATACAAGCACTGCCAATCAGGCAAGGGCAACTGGTGCCATCGACTTAAGTGGGGAAACTCAGAAGATTTTCGATAAGTTGCGGGAAGTAATGAGTAAAGAAGAAACAAATTATTAGAAGCATTAGAGGGTACCGACATAATGAATCTACTAGATAAGATTAGGAAAATAGATTTTGCTTTCAGTACGATAGATACTAAAATATGTGACACTAACGTATTGATATATGCCAGAGGGTTTGCACATTACTTGCAGACTAGTAATTCTCGAGGGACGAAAAGGAAGGAGCAGATGTGGAAATGGAGATTAGAAAATAAATAAAAAAAACATTAAAACAAGATCCGAGTGGAATAGAAGCCTAGAAGCTCAACAAGTTAGGAAACATAAGATTTAAATATTCTCTTGAGAAAAATCCTTAGTCAAAGATGTTTGGGATATTCATGAAAGATCTGAAACAGCATACCTTAGCAGCAACAAGTTCCCTTTCCAGATATTAGTAAAGAAAAATCAGTATCAAGAGAACATGCTGTTTGAGAAGGACCAGCGGAGAACGTTTCATAGCCAAATGAAGTGTAGAAGAAACTAGTGATGATTAGAAATACATGCAGAAGGAGCTAGGACATTCTGGAGTAATATTTGGCTTCAATCACTTAATCACGATGGAAATGCAGCATAGTTAAAGAAAGTGAAGTGAGATGTGGTTTGTGATAATAAGCTAGATCGAAAAGCATTTAGTACATTAATGAATAAAGTATTAGGTAGAAGGCCTAAGAGTAAGGATCCAGGACCCGGTTAAGTTGAAGGGTATTGTCTGGACGACTACAGGGAGAATAGTACCCTTTACCAAAGTCAGATTCAATGCAATATAGCCACTAATTATAGGCCAATCATTTGCTTCCCACTAGTGTGTAAGCTGTTAATAGTTATGCTCTCGGAAAGCATTTACGAGCACCTTGGCAGCCAGAAGGCGCTGCCAGAAGAGAAATATTGCTCAATCAATAAATCAATAATAATAATAATAATAATAATAATAATGATAATGATAATAATAATAATAATAATAATAATAATAATAATAATAATAATAATAATAATAATAATAATAATAGTGAAACAACTTGATAAAAATATCACGAGCACTGGAAACGTTTTAAGACGAATATATAATAGCGAAGAATGTCTATATTCGGTGAATAAAGGGGAAAAAGCGAAAGTACCGACTTTGCTTTACCACCTTATATTATTTCTCAATAAAATCTTCTGACGAAACTTGACGTAAGTTGAATACATTTTTGCAGGAGTTAGAAGACAAACGGCTTCAAAGCGTGGAAACTATAGATGTCAGAAAATGTTTCAATTTTCAGATTTTTATGATGTCATTAAACACAGGATAAACTTTACTAAATTCTGAAATAATCACTTCTTTTGACTAGGCCTGAGACTTCTGTCATACGTCAGGATTTACAAACGTAGAAATTATAACAGTCTCCAGACAAAATTCCTTCTGTGGATGGATAACGTATGAGAGTATCATCGATTTCCTTCTACTTTTCGTTAAAATTTGTGCATTATAATATTGATTATGTCTAAGAGTTTCATTCTGAGACTAGCATTTTATTAGAGATGCATGGATGCTACATAAGACGATTATTATATCAAGTCATGTTTCGAGTATTAATTGAAAGTAACAGATATTGAAATCTTGAAGCGCAGAGTAATGTTTATAGAAGTTCTGGATCATTGCTTTGAGAATATTAATATTGATATTACTAGTGTATCCAAGAATATTATACCTCCTACTTATTTCAAATTTACTTGCCACTTGTATGCGAACACTTCATTGTAAGAAAGGCATGTTATTAAATACTAGAACTGGTCGTAAAGTTCTAAGAAGATCTGAACATATTCAAACTTACGAACATACATTCATTCCTACTAAATTCCCCAAATATTGGACATGTCACCTTCAAGTGCACATTTTCCATGAATTCGTCTTTAATAGTATTGTCAGTTAACAATGGTTTCAGAAATATATCAGTCATTCCTTTGCAGCTAATCGTCACACTGGTTGAAACAATCCATGAGCTTTAGAATTCTATACGTTTCGACAACTTACCATCTGATATCAAATCCCGAGAATGTAACATTTTCTGTTATGATGGAAAAATTACCAATATCCTTATTCTCTACCGGCTCTTGGTGCCCTTACTGAATCGGGTGCAACATAAGCCCTACTAAAATGCATAAACACTCACAAAACTCTTATGCATAGACAAAATTAGTGTTCTGGCTTTTTGAGAATTTGGTGTATGATATTTTATTAGCCTTTCTACCAAAAATACAATGTTATCTATTCTTGAAAATATCGGTGATTATACATAGACATCTCCAATTAAACGTGGAGCTAATCAATAACTTTCCACTCAAACACTCGCAGGTCTTGCTTATTCCTTTAGTGATGCGTTAATTTTACGAATGTATAGGTTCAATTCAATAAAATAATTAGTCTCATTATCTCATTAAAATTACCTATGACATTCATAATTATATTTCAGGTGAATCAGAATTCCAGTTATTTCATCCTAATAGATGATTATTCGTGCTTATAGATATGTGTACATGTAACATAGACACACACCTGCTCGCTCGCACGCACACACACAGGCACACTCATACACACACACACACACATACACACACACACACGCATATATATATATATATATATATTTTATACTCTTTAACTGATTCAACCAGGTAATTCATGAAATACCTAGTTATTCCATTAATAACTGAATTATATGCTTTGAAAGTAATATATATATATAATAATAAATGCCAAAGCAAATGTTAGTGTGTCAGTCTGTCACACATTTTCAACTTTACTCTTCCGACCCCCTCACTCACTATTTAATGACACTTCTACTATTCCACATGTTTAACCCTCTGTCATTATCCAATGATTCATCTAAAATTCTTGATTCTTGGTGTTTTCTTAATTCAAAAATTTTGAAAGAGATATTTCCATTAATATTAAGTTTCCAAAACAAACAGCGTGAAAAAAATCTTTCTCTGAATATTATAGCTGTATGAAGTAATTTAGCCATAACAAGTGCTTCATAACGTTCAGAACTGAAATACATATTGAAATCATTCTCCCAAACAATATTACTTCTCATAGCTCTCTATCATAAATATGTTTGAAACATAGTATTTTTCACATATTTTAAAATTTGTCGGACCTATTTTCATGCCGTCGGCCATCGGAGATATGGAATCTTAGCACACTCTGACTGCATGAAAATAGCTTCAAATAATTTTATTATTATCTTAAAGCACTGCTAAAAGAATCTACTAAATTACAAACATATTTATGGTCAAATACGTTTAGAGCAATTCTAAACCATAAAAATCGCACTTTAAAATAGTGTTTAGCCACAGTGGTGTAATTTTCCTTCAAACTACGAACGGGATTTTAAATAGTTACCAGCTACTACAAATAATTCTTTGTACGAAAAGTAAGGCC
>NC_068999.1:19108545-19111154 GCF_001194135.2 Octopus bimaculoides | reverse complement strand
ATATATGCCTTTGTTTTGTATATGGGTGTGCTTATTTGTGAGTGAGCGTATGTACACAAACACATATAATACGTGAGAAAGGCTGAAATAATTGCTGAATTAAAGGCACAAAGGGAGAAAGTGAATCAACTCTTTAATCTGATTTATTGCACTGGTGTTTATTTAATTCATTGCTGTTTATATAATTAGTTCATCTATTAGAAAATTACTCGATGTATAATATCTGTAACAGAGTGTAGAGTGTGTGAACGACTGGCTATATTTTATGTGTAAATCCATCATAATTCCGACAGAATAGCTATCTAATCATACTTTATTATTAGCAATTGTTTGCTTGAGTTACAAGACGGGTTTTGTCGTTACTTTCAGAATTTGATTTCAGAAATATTTAATACAATACAAAGATATGTTTGTTAATAATATTTTTACGCTCGGGATTAAAATAGCATGTCATTACCTGTCTGACATTTACCACAAGTTTGTTGAAAGATAAGAGTTATGCAATCATTTACAAAATCGAAAATCTGGTCAAACATTTTATCTAACATATATATCATTCATATTCATTCCAACGAATATTCTTCTCTGTCTGTCTATCTGTCTCTGTCGATTAATATATTGATATGACCGGTCAACATACTGACACTCAAATCGCCTTGAAAATTTGAATAAGCCAGACAAAACAAAACAGACCTCAATTATTTTAAGTGGTTTCTGTATATACCATCCTGAAATGCCTTTAAACTGTATGCACCTGCGGAGCAGCAGGTACACAAATTTTTCGTTTGTGACGTTGCCTAACGTGTACTCAATTAGATATTTAGTGGCGGAGAAGAAGGTTGAATGTTCATGTATCGAACTGACATTTTTTGTTCGTTCTATGTTTTTATGAACAAGTTTCTTGAGTACATCAAATTGCTTATCAGTTGTGTTAATCGTCATAAACTCCTTCCCGTTTAAGATCAGAAAAAGATTTCTTGGCCTCAGAAAGGACAGTATTTTCTATGGCAAGAAAAAAAAAACAGAAACAAAACTTCACAGAACATTCTCGATGGGCAGATAATGTCAGAAAATAAGAATGTGCTCTTTGAGATCCCAGCTTCAGTAAATTGATACATGAACCATAAATTCTATTTTATGAGAAGAGATTTGTTCGTATCCGATGGGCCGGGGAGGACGGTATGATCGCTCAACATGCTTGCCCCCAAAATTGAAGGAACACGAGGTGCACGACGTGCCCCGTTTCTCGTTGGATGAGGAGATCAAAAGTCGAACAGGTGAAATTACAGATTTTAAATTATCTGAATTTCTTGAGGACAATATGAAATAACCCGCATGTCATGTCTCCTCACATTCCTCCACAAGGTCTGACAGTAAATGAAGCAATTTATATCGCGGCAATGCCGACGTCTGTCAGCCCTGGAATGAAATACTTGCTCGAAAGGGCTTCATCACACTCGAGCATCTTTCTGATCGTTTTCACGAGATACGTGTGGATGGTCGACAATCATTATGATAATAAAACTGCTAAAATTTGGTTTCTTAGCTGTTCTGATTTAATACACTGGATTACAACCTCTGGGGCGTTGATGAGCGGGACCAAAAAGCATGCCTGATATACTAAAAACTCTTTTGTCTACTTTTGAGGACGTTATGACTATAGGAATAAAATCGCCTGATCAATGCTTCGAAATCTTTCAGAACGTGTATCGAGGCAGTAATCGAAGTTTTAGATGGCTTTATGGAGTGGATTTTTGATACGTGTATCTGAGAGTATTTACACTATATTCTATAAAAAAAGATTTTATTAGCTGTTGCAGCAGTTACGAATCCCATGCAATTGTGTTCAATATTGTCTTCTTTAGATATGCATCTTTGATATTGAAAATCTTCACAAAGAAGACTACAATCAGTGGATGAAACTTTGCTTTGTAACAATTAAGGACAAACAAACACACACACACACACACACACGCACACACACACACACACACACACACACACATACACACACACACACGCCAAAATTACTTTCTTCAGCACTGCAATATATCGTCACGATTCTTTCGGTACAACTTGACATATTTCCCTTATAACAAAAATAACAATGATGATAATGATAATAGTAATAATAACAACAACAACAACCTTAACATCTACAATAATAATAACAATGATGATGATTATGATGCTGATGATGATGATGATGAAAATGATGAAGATGATGAAGATGATGATGATTATTATGATTGAAGATGGCGTACGCCTGGTCATATTTAGCCGAACGAACTGCACGAATGTTCTGTCCATAGTCAACATATATATGTGTAATACATTAGCTCCATCCATCCATCAAATCGACGTTACCCTAACAGGTTCACGGTGTGCTCCGGGGGCTGATGTCGAGAGGAAGTATTTTGCTGAAGAACGCAATGTGCCATTCGGTCTAGGAATTCAGACGACGATCTCGCATCCCCACATAATAATAATAATAATAATAATAATAATAATAATAATAATAATAATAATAATAATAATAATAATAAGAAGAAGAAGAAGAAGAAGAAGAAGAAGAAGAAGAAGAAGAAGAAGAAGAAGAAGAAGAAGAA
>NC_068999.1:19101548-19105821 GCF_001194135.2 Octopus bimaculoides | reverse complement strand
TACCAGCAGATGACAACGTTTCTCTAAAAGAAATGGAAAAACTTTCAAAATACAAAGACCTGGAAATAGAGATAACTCGAATGTGGAGTCTAAAAACAGACACAATTCCTATCATAGTAGGTGCCTTAGGTATAATAAAAAAATATTCAGACAAATACATAACAAAAACACCAGGACTTACAAATATATATAACATATAGAAAATTGCACAGCAAACCACAGCACATACCCAAGGCGCACAGAGCTGGGCTCGGTAGTGAAGTGAAAGCACGTTATAAAAATAAAACTACTGAACAATAATAATAATAATGGTAACAATAATAATGATAATAAGGGTCGGATAGTATTTACATTGGAGTACGCTCATCTGATGGTAAACTTGTGCACCTCATTTTCTTATTTGTTAAATCAAACTTCAAGAATTTACAAAACATTTGATATAATACTCTTGCTCAACTGCTTTTAAAAGGTATTCATGCCTTTTGAAAGGTATTCATACAACCTCACAATTTTGAGGTATAGTGTAGACACATGTACGTTTTTGAATCTGTATTAATACTTGAAAAAATTATTGGCTTGAAGGTATTTTGCTGCAAGGTATAAAAAGCCATCCGTTATCTCCGACATTTTGACTGTGCAATATTAGAACCCACTGCAAATTTGGGCAAATTAAAAGAAATTTTCGAAAATTTTGTGTATAATTTGAAATTCCATTTTTTTTTTATTAGGGTAAAACGTATTTGTACTGACATGCGAGATTTCTGCAAACATTCAAAATCTCATTTATGAAATTGTGTCCCTCCTCTTCCAAAATTATACTGTCAAGTTCGTATCCGTAATTGAGTTTTCAATTGACAAGTAATACTTCATAAGATTGTTACGTAAAACTATATCACAAGTTGAAATATTCTCATCCCTGTATATAATTATAATAGCATTCCTCCTCATCTGCCATTTTCATGACATTAGAATCATAGTTACGTGCATAACGGAGAGCTTCTCGCTGGAAGTTTGTCAGGTTATTCCAGATATTATTGACATTCGTTATAGGGCTGTCCTACAACATGGAAGAAATTTCAGCAGTGCTTCTAAATGTGTCTTCCGAAATTCATCTAAGTAGCAATTTGGATTTATTTAAATCCAATTATGTCAGATTTGATCATCATTTTCTATAGATATGCGATTTTCTAACTCCTCGTTAAAATTTCCTATGCCTGTGACGGCAGACAATCTGAAATAATGCTTTTATTGATTTGATTTCGTCAAACATTTTTGTTCTTGGGTAGAAAATCAGTCAAATCACAGAAATAAGACTTGTAGATTTTGAACTAAGTTACACTTAAAACGGACTTGTTTTCCAGCCTGTTTGATCTCCTTGGACGTTTTCCACGGTATTACTTTCATCTGATTTCTGATTCTCTTTTGAGTTTTGTTCAAATTCTTCAGTGAAATTAGGGTTCTTTTGGGGTGACGGAAATTCTTGTGAAATACAATGGGTGATTGCTAAAAATTGATTTCTGCGGTTTCTATCAGTTTCTGAAAAACTTTCTCTTTTGGAAAATGGAGAAATTTATTTTTTGCAAGGCAAGACATAAAATGGTTTCGCATTTTCAACGAATTAAATATAAAATTTCCTGGGGGTTTCCAATGACTAGCTCCAACGCGTATGCAAGGACAAAAACATGTAACCGTATTGAATTCCTTGAATAGCAGAAGGTATCTCTGTTTGTGCAGAGTAGATTGTAGTTTTCTGCGCAGTCAGCTCTTGCGTTGCCACTACAAGTTGTGGCGAAACTACCATGTAGCAAAAGTGCTACATTGGAAACTGTGCGAAAAGTAGAGGTTAGAGAGAGAGAGAGAGAGAGAGAGAGAGAGAGAGAGAGAGAGAGAGAGAGAAGATACGGTATGAGCACGAATAGCAGAGTGTGGCAGGGTCAGAGACTAGCAGAATCTTCTGGAATTTCCCAATCCAAACAGATCAATGCTAGAGAATAACAAAGAGAACCTAGCGGTGCTGGATAAGGTACACCGCATATGCTATATATAGTTGACGTTGCACGCGCCTTTGACCAACGAATAGTCCAAGAAGAGAGGTAAACAGATAGATAGATACAACCCTCTTTAGCAAAAAAAGAAAAAAAAGCCCGCCTTTGGAAGAAAGCGAAGATAGTGCCAAATATTGTTGGCTTGTTTGTAACACTATCAGTAGACATCAAGAGGAATATAAAGGAAATTGGCATAATGTGCCCAGTAGAACTGTTACAAAATGTATGCTTCCTTGGCACGGCCAGAATAATCAGGAAAGTATTATATAGCTGAAACGAACGAATAGATTTGTACGGTAGGGTGCAGGTAGTAAGCCCGCTACGCATGCAAGACTCCAGGTGCTCCAAAAAATCTATGATAAAGAGAAAACAATAATGATGACGAGGAGGAAGATGAAACTTTTAAATTTTGGTACAGTGACTCCTTCATTTTGATGAAGAATATATGGTGGAAGTCTCTAACAATTCTACAAATTATAATTCCACACTTGGTTTATATTCTGCCTGGTTGTGGACATATACTCATTTCAGAAGAAGCACTGCATCTGCTAACATTACAACAGCTAATATAACAGATTAAATCTCTCAGGCAGTTGCTTTCTAAATATGGCTCCTTTGTATGTGCATATAATATATATAGTGAACTATGGTTCTTGTTTTTTTTTTCCTTCTGGTCGATGCTCAAGCAAATCGTTCGTTCTCTTTTGAACTATGTCACTTTTAGAATATTTTTGTTTTTTAATTCTCTTATATGTCAACATTGTTTGATCTGGTATCATAATTTCATTTATTTATAAACGCTACGGTTTGCTCGATCATAATTACTGTACATGGATATTTCAATGGATAGGTATGAAAAAAATCATGTGCTATTGATCCTCACATTATTGACTGAACGAATACCAACATTACAATCTACATGGTTTATTTGTTATAAAACATATTTTAGACCATGCGTTATGTAATGCAATAATTATTTTTGAATAGATGTTTCTGTACTGTTCGGATTATCCTTTTGATTTAAGGATTTTTAAGTGTTTTATGGGTAGATTATGGTTTTAGCCGTTTATTGCTTCGCGAAGGCTTTTATATTTGGCCTGTTAGACTGCGTGCTTGGTTCTTTTTCGAGTATTTTCTTTTTATAAAAAAAAAAGGTCCATTGCTATCGACGGCAAATTACAACCAGTTATTATGAGTTACCCTTAATAATCGCCAGAGTGTTCTTGTTTGATTTCCATTAATATCGACGTTTAATTTTTCTGCAAGTTGTAAAAGAGTCACGTGCATTGCGATAAGAACATAGCTGCATATTATGTAAGTAGAGAACGTGATGGTTATTGTTTTCATATTCCCTTTCATGTTTCTTTTTATTTTCTTTGTTTGTTTTGATTGTAACAATATTGATATGTCCTTCCGATATTAAAAATCTCAGTGTATAGCACTTCCAGCATACACGTTACACTATCCGTGTATCACGATTGAATATACTCGATAACAATAGACATATTCTGCTTGATTTGTCACTGCATATAGAAAGGCAGTTTGTATAATGAATTAGTTATATATTTTAGCAATAATATACTACACGCACGCGCATGCGCGAGCGCACACACGCACACGCGCGAGCACACACACTCATATATACAAAAAGAGGGAGATAGAAACTACTATCTCTGTGCATTTTGAAGCATAGATGCTTTAATGTAACATCTATAATTCACCGTTACGAATAGAAGCTCTCAGCGAGAGAGACGAACAGAATTATTTTGAGTTAATAGTGTACTATACTTTCTGATTTAAGTTGCAAAGTAAATAAATCAATTCAAGAAGAAAATAATTTAATTTAAAATTGCCAAGTTTGGCCTTCCTCAGCATTATCAGTCCATATTTCCGAAGAAACATGAATGAGTAACACAATATTACATTATTCGTCCACAGCCATTCGAATTACAATTATTTCAAAGCATGAGTGAAAGAAAGCTAAACTTCCTTAAAAGGTTTTAACAAACCTTCCCTGGCTGGAAATTCAAATATGCATATATAAAAAGAGAGGGAGATAGAAGTTACTATTTCAGTTGCTGTTGAAATATAGATGATTTAGTGAAACGTATATAATTTACCTTAATACGAATAAAAGCTATCAGCGGGCGAGACTAACAGAATAAACTTAAAAAATTACTATCAATGAATAGTGTACTATAATATATATATATATATATATATATATA
>NC_068999.1:19094110-19101158 GCF_001194135.2 Octopus bimaculoides | reverse complement strand
TATATATATATTATTTGTAGTTTTCTATGCGTCCTTATGTATTGAGTTCAAATTCATCAAATGTTGAATTTGCCATTCAGTTTTTGTGCGTAAATAAAAGTGCAAGTCGAACACTAGTGCCAGTACCCAAAATCGTATCGACTAGTCCTTAAATCCAAACTTCCATGACTTTCGTCTATAGTAGAAACATATATATATATTTTTTTCTGTTATTTGCAGGAACCCCGTGTGAAGGCCGGTAAATTTCTGCATGAATTTTATTCCTAACACAATGAAGGTAAACAACTTCCAAAACTATATCTGTCAAGCGTAATTTTCTATGAATCGTGCGAAATGTAGCTTAAAGACATACGAAACAGGCGATAATATTAAGAGACAACATTATTAATGGAAATCTATCCAGGTGATAATAGAGCTTCTGAAACAATCAGTGCATTTATGGCTTCAGCTAAGAACTCGCTAGGAAAATATTTATTTGATGAACAATTACTTCATTTATTGTAACACGGTTCTATGAATAATCAATCGTCGTTTAAGTAGCGGCCATAAAACTGAACGGGTTGTTAATATTATAATTGTTTTATTGTTAATTATGTTATCTAATTGAAGGACAAAATTAATATTTCCAATTTTGCTTCGCTTATATATTATTCACACGTTTATTTCCTAGTCCGTATATTCATTGATATTATCGCAATCATTACTCCTCTGTTTGTTAGTCTTGTCAATTAATCTTAATATATATTTCACGATATTACTTATATTGATGACACCATTTTTTCTTTCATTGAAATCAATATAACAGCTACCGTGTGAACGACTTCTACTACTAGTACTACTACTACTACTACTACTACTTATAATAATAATAATACTAATAATAATAATAATAATAATAATAATAATAATAATAATAATAATAATAATGACAATAATGTTCTATATTTAAGCGATGATGAATTATGTACATTATTTATACTATGTAAAATTGCCGGATATTCTTCCTCATCTTGTTTGTTGTTAACGCAACATTTCGGCTGATATATCCTTCAGCCTTCATCAGGTGTTTTGGGGAAATTTCGAACCTGGGTTCTCATTCCTAAGGTATGTTTCGATGGTGTTGTTGTTGTTGTTATTAATATTATTATTATTACTACTACTACTACTACTATTCAGGTCACTGACTGGAATCGAACTCGGAATCTCGGGGTTAGTCGCCCGCGCTCTTAACCACTACTCCATATGCCCGTGGCATATGGCGTAGAGGTTAATAATAATAATAATAATAATAATAATAATAATAATAATAATAATAATAATAATAATAATAATAATAACAATAAATACCCTGATGCTGTACTAGGCAGGGGTTCTCAAATATTCTCATCTTAACTGATTGAAAGTTTTTTTCATGTACATGTTTTTTCTTCGTATAAATGATGGGCTACAGCAAATATTCTGCGCAATATTTGCTTGTCAGTTGCTTGACATTAACCAGTTCAGCATGTCCCTTAGTGACTGACGACATGTTCATCTCTGATCACCAGCATCATACACATGTGCTGAGACGAATTCTTTGGTGTTTGGAAAATTCACCCATGGAAACACGGGTGTTTCGTTCAATATCCTAATATATTCCTTATTCAAGGACCATTAGAGTAGGATGGGCTACTTGTCGTGTAGAAAATTCTAACTGAGCCCCTCCTGCGAGGTCACGCGCTGCTTAACTTGATATGAGATCACCATGTTGTGCCCATATGGCATGTGCCTAGTGTACTCTTATCAGGTGAGTAGGCATGATGGGTATACTACGCTTCGCATATTTTAGTCCGGTGTCACTTTGATGGCATCCTCTTCTCTTTAACTCAGTAATAATAATAATAATAATAATAATAAGTCTTGAAAATGTATATTCTGAATAATATAAAACCAGGCATATTTATCGGAGAATATTCCTTCACTATGATAGCTTGTACTCTAAGAACTCGTATGAGCACAATCCATAGTCGGGCACTGGAACGGAAAATGTTATTATCCAATGAGATTATGGGATACATACACAAACGCGAATACACGATAAAAAACCAAATATCGTCATCAAACTACTAAGAATTGACACGAGAGTGCCTACTGGTAGAAACATCTCAGCAAAGCAATTTGAAACCTGTCGATTGAGATATAATGGATCTGGCAAATAAAAACGAAAGCTATCCTTCTGTAATGGGTGATCTAAGAGTGGCCCAGAAAAGTACTACAAAATGTTATTTTTACCAGGTCCTAGGTAAACACCCAATCTACGATGTTCAAAAAATTGTGCTGGCATCAACCGTCCACCTTCACGAAAGGTTTTTCTTCCACTTTAAATACACGTATCTTACGTACTTGGCTGAGACTCGGTGGGAAGGTTAACAAAAATGCAAATGTAACTGGAGAATAACAACAGGAAATAATAATGAAAATATATTTCGAATAACGAACATAATGAACATGCATCAGCGTGCACCCTGCGCGGGATGATTAATCTGAGACCATCGCCAAAAGTGACTTCATAAACAGCAAAAAAATGAGAGAATATCATTTTTCAACGTAAGTCGTTTCAGGAAATCTGGAGAGTTCTCTCATATGAAGCATAAATACTGTCAGACATGTTATCTCATCAAATCGTGGGTAAAAATGTAAACAACATGTGGTGCAGTGGTGCAGCTAGATGACTATACAAAGTCTGTGAGTACCAGCGTTAATAAAATTAATCACATTCATTGCATACGCATTTAGATTTCTACGCATATACACGCTACTGTTTCTTGCTTATTCATCAACAAATATAATGTGTCTGGAAGTCAATCCCGAACACGTACAAACTTCCATAAGTAAACAGAATAAACGTTGAACACAGTTTTTGAACAATTTAAACTCAATAAATAAAGAAATGCAACACGCTTAATTTGTAACAGAGAAAAAATCTGATACAAAACAATAGAAACAGTAGTGATGAATTTCGACCTGTTGCTCTCAGGCAATCAAGATATGACAAATGTTGCTCAGTAATACTGAGCAGACACACAGATCTCTTAATGTCACTGCCCAAACGAAACCGCAAACCAAAAGAAAATTGACAGATGGTTGTTGTATTATATACAGTCTACACTGCAACACCATGCACAAAGCACACAACAATAAGTAGACATTGAGGGAAAATAATATAGTTATTAGGGAAAAAAAATCACACAAAAACGCACATTTGCAAACGTCTGGCGAACGTTCCTGCACGAAAAAAAAAAAAGGTTTTCAAAACCGAAATACAAAACCTCAACGATAATAAACAATGAAAAATAAAATTAAGCACCTAGGAACACAAAAGAATGGGCTACAATCAAGTAAAAGTCACACATCAGGCATTATATCTCACAGATCATATCAGAGTATAGAAAAAAAAAATAAATAAAATTACGAAAGCAAAATCTCTGCACAACTATCCAACCCAGGAATAGTTTTCATCACACTGCTAATAATAAACAACACACATAGTCAAGCAAATATTGATGTAAAAAAAAAAATCAAGAAATAAAATGACACTCAACATGACAGACCAAATATAATCTGTGATGCGGACGAACTGACTGAATCAATGAGAAAACCGAAGACAATATCACAAAGCTGATAAATATGAGTCAGTACAAGCGTCTTCCCAAACCACACAAAGTGAACAACTCTGTGAAAAGATAAATACAACAGGTCCGTACAAGAAATAATGGCCACATCAAAAGACCATTTTTGCAATGTTCTCGTCTGAGATCAGTGCTTCACAGTAGTTTGTTCCTGTTTTGTACTTTGATGCCTCCTTGTTTATAGAGAAAATTATTTTCTTGCTTTCATGTTGCATTATTACATTGAATAGTCGTGAAAGTTTTGTTTGTAAGCATTTTTCTATTCCAAATGTAGATATTTTATAGCAGTTCTCTATTTGCGTTAGGTCGGGATCTCATTCTGAACGGGGTATTCAGTCTGTGTCTGCCTTTGGGTGGTGACTTTGGTATGCTGTTAATAATTTCCTGTTTTTCCTATATAAGTGTATCTACTCACCGATTTTGTAGTTTATCATGTAGCAGCTATAATTTATGACCGCTAGGTTTGGCATGTTTATTCATATCTTATTTTCAGTATGAAGTTCAGTGTTTAGTATTAGTCTTACTCTTGTGTGATGTTGTCTACTAGTTTTCTCTTTCGTTTCTGTGTGTTGTGTTTTAGCTATTTCGTTTATTCTTAGATATTTATATGAGTGATTGTGGTCTAATTCTCTGATTAATTAGGCTACGCACAGGGAAATGCTTTGCCTCTTCCCAGTATCATTTTGGTACATTTCTACAATGAATTGCTCATTCTGATGTCATTGTTAAAACTATGGGCAAGATTATTTCCGTTCCATTGCATTTTTTGTGAAACTATCTCACTCATCCATATATAGGAGATGGTTTATAGTTTATCCATGACATTTATAATTCATCCAGGTTTGATTTAAATAATTTTATTTAACAAAGTCCGGATAGAACTGAAGTTTTCTGGCGGAAATATTCAACTGTATGAAAGAGAAAGTCTTCCTAATTATCCACACTCTATAATATCATAGCAAGTCATCCAATAGATTTAAAAGATGTGCGAAGATTATTTCATGAAATTAATCATATCCAATGCCAAATAACTTTAGTGATTGGAAGGACTATCCGCTCTGTGTTGCACGGGGACTTTCTTTCTAGCTCATTTCTTTCCAGTTCTTTTCTACAAAGACGCTGGTAACCCATTTCATCCTTGCTAAGTGGGTACTTGCTAAGGTCACTCACAAGGCATGTTAGATTCTACTCTCGTAAGAAAAAAACATCAACCAAAACTAGCAATATCTGAGGACAATTAGAAATTGTTATGTTCGCACATTTTTATTTCGTTTCTAGCAACTGTTCTGGCCTCAGGGTTAATGAGTCACAATAGTTATGCTAGATTACTACGCACCTTTCAAGAAAGTCTTCCAATTAATGCTGCTGGATACGTTGAGACATTTAGTACGCTCTTGATGAATGAAGAACACACACAAAGGCCTTGCAATTTTTGAAAAAAATTCAGCGCTTCTCACGAATTCAATGGGAACCAACAAGTTGATGTTAGATAATCTTTACGAACATGTAACAAATCCTGAGGGTTCCAAACTTGCCAGTACATTTCAGTGTACATGCACATAAAATGCATACATATACGTGTGCATGTGTGTGCGTGCGCGCGCGCGTATGTACAGTCATGAGCGTGTGTATGTTGCCCTGAGATATACATCAACATATATCATTTAATTTATTTCAGAATTTCATTTAGGAATACGTGAAAAATGAATTTGGCTTTTGATGTATAAATATCAGTTGCAGTAAATTGCATTTAAAATAGTTCAGTAAATACGCTTTTTTACAATCTCCGTGCGATATATTAACCGATTGAAGCATGCGTATGTAATACAAATAGCTTAGTTTTATGTGCTACTTCATATATTTCTGTATTATACTATAATATATAATGTTCTAGAAAAATTATAAAGATGTTGCATGGGATAATCATTATTTTGTATGTTGTAAAATAAGTAGGAAATAGTATTCCGCCTGAATTCACATTAAGATATTGTTTATTGATAAACGTGTAGTTATATACGCTTATCGGATGCATCCATTTCATCATGATATATTCACACATGTAAATGTCCAATTAGTAGAATGTTTCTAAATTCAATATTCGTATATATATCGACTAATCGAAAACAAGTGAAATATTGAAGATACAATGAAATAATATACCAAAGCTTTATAAAAGTTTTCAATTCAGTACAAGTAAAGACAAATCTATTAGTTAACGGTTAATATAACGTGTAAACGCAGAATGCTGGTTGCTGAGAGTTAAATAATTCTTTGTCATATTTAGAGTGAAGTTGTTTAAATTTGTCTAAATTTGTCTTTAGTAATAAATAGGTTAATATGCTCAATATTACCCAATAATTTGTCATCAAAATCATAAATTATATTTAGGTAAAAAGTTTAAATGGATATACACCGTGGTTGAAAGTTCGAATTGTTTCTAAAATGAATGTGCGTGCTTGTTTAAGTTTACCTGTTTCAGTATATAATGAATTTGAATATGTTAATTCTATGAATATTCAATGACCAAATAATAAAATATTTTTTTATTGATGACAAAGTAATTGGACATATGAGATGTGGAATTCACAGAGGCGTTAGATGAAAGAAGGTAAGATCAAACTTAATTAAGATCAATACGAGTTTCTAAATCACATCTATTTTAATGTAATATGCAAATATATGTTATTTAAATTCTAATTATTTGTATAATACAAAAGTCTCGTATCAGTTTTCCTAATCCGCTTAAGAAAGGTTAATGCGTGCTAAAGAAGCACAAATTATATATAAAACACACCGACAGAGAAGGGTTCGATAGAGGAGTACCAGGTTTTAAAAATATGTACTGGGAACGTATTGTTCAACTAAAATTCCTAAAAGAAGTGGCCTAGTATAACTGCAGTCTAATGACTGAACCAAGTTGCAGAATAAAAGAATAAAGGGAATGCAATACCTTCGTATATATTAGAAGTGTGTACAAGTGGAAAAGAACAATTCCGGGGCTAGGCAATTAATGACAGAAATAATTCTTATTCATGCATCCGTTTTATATGACATTGCTATGACATAAACTGGACAGAATTGTAATTGTAATAACTTACCACTAATTGAAGTGGTGAGGATGTATAGTTAATCGAGTACACATGTTTTGTCAGTCGAAAGAAATTTAATGATTCATATATTTATTTATAATCTGGCAACTCTAAATACCATATCATACTGCAGTGGGGATTACACGGTCAATAAGTTACGGGACTTTGATGAAAATTTTGGCTATTTGTGAGAGAGAGAGAAATAAAAAAGAATTAAACTTGATTTTCCGATCGCTAAGTGTCACAACCACAATGTAATTAAAAGCACTGTGCGTGCGTGGGTATATATAT
>NC_068999.1:19090773-19092105 GCF_001194135.2 Octopus bimaculoides | reverse complement strand
TATATATATATATATATATATATATATATATATGATGGGGTGAGTCCTTATGTGTTCGTATATGTACATGTGTGTGTGTGTATGTGTGCGCGCAAGTACGTACATAGGTAAGAATATAACGCGGTGTGAGATAAACTTTAATAATCAATATAGAACTAAGTATAACCCAGCTGCGTAATTATTTGTAGGATTTTAGTATGTTAGTAAGGGCATCATTAGCACATGTTAAAAGGCGGCGAGCTGGCAGAATTGTTAGAACATTGGACGAAATAATTAATGCCATTTCACCTGTCACTAAGTTCTGAGATCAAATTCCGCCGAGGTCGACTTTGCCTTTCATCATTTCGGGGCCGATAAATTAAGTAGCAGTGATGTAATTGACTTATCCCATCCTACCAAATGTCAGGCCTTGAGCCTTTATTAGAAAGGATTATTAGTATATGCATTCAGCATTTTAATTGTGTAATGATATTAAGGCATATAAATAAATGATATTGTTTACCAAACGTTCCTGTGTCACTCATGTACTAAAGTGCACGTGTTTGAGCATTATAGCAATATGAATATTTTACGTTGGTATTGTATATCGAAAACGTGTTTGAACGCGGAGAGCATATGAAAGCTGACAAATTAATATTTTCAATGGAATTTATCAACCGGCATATCCATAAATGTATATAATTGATATAACAAATTTAAATAACGATCCACGATGAGGGAATTAAAAATCATTTCCATAGTAAATTAAGCAGGAAAATCAAATATATCATAAACACAATTTGGCATACAAACACAATATATAAAATAGAGCATACAACGTACAAAAACACAAACTTAGGCGTACTGAAATGCACATAAACAAGGCCCCTACACATAGAGATGCATACATCGTTTATTCCAATATATATTGTTGCATGCAGAAATGATATATTTAATGGGCTAAACATTAAACCTTTAATCTTTAAATTTTCATTCAAAATATATAGATCCTATTGTACTCCTGACGATACATATATATATAGCATATGTGAGTGTGAGTGTGAGTGTGTGTGTGTGTGTGTGTGTGTGTGTGTGTGTGTGTGTGTGTGTGTGTGTGTGTGTGTATGGAGGGAGAGAGAGAGACAGAAAGTAGGTATGTAAGTGTACGAGTGTGTGAATGGGCGGATGTATGTCTTATTGTGACATGATATAGATGTATATTTACCTGTGTGTGTATAGATATATGTAGATGCATATTTGTATATGTAAACACACATACATTATTCACATAATTATACAAGTATTTCCGTCTCTATGCATATATACATGTAAATATATACTGATATATATATA
>NC_068999.1:19083839-19086909 GCF_001194135.2 Octopus bimaculoides | reverse complement strand
TATATATATGCATACATACATACACACAGCTAAGGTTTTCTCGATTCTCAGTTCTATTTATTTTTCATCATCGAATTTCTAAAAGTGTTTTTGTCACTTGAAGTAACGAAATTTTCACCAGTTACAAAAGAATCTTGGTCGAACCTCCGCCACTTTAGAATCATAGTATCGTCTAATCCTAGCATAATCATTAATCCTGACAATTCGTAGAATTGTGTTCACAATATTACCTCAAATATAAAGAAATTTGGTAAAATAATTATAAAATTTTACCAAATTTCACCCATAGAGTAGCATATTTAGGTATATAGCATAAGGTGACAAAACGGTAAAATTAGCGAGTTTATGGGCTATATTAGTCATGCATCATCTTTACTAAGCTGAGAGTTCACATCATTTAAATCCTTTTAAATTTCTGTGACTGGTAAAATGTGCAACGTCACGAAATCTTTCAATCGTTTCAATGTAGATTGGAGAAGTTATATTGGTATTTACTGCTTACTGAAAAGAACAATCTGTATTTGTCTGCACAATTTTCAATTGAAAATTCAAAATAGTTCAATAAACGGCTCATGGAAATTCAATGTGTAAGCATTCTACAAAATATAGTGTATGATATAATCCTGCTATCCTGGAGATATCAGAATTTTCCTGAAACTGTTTAACTATCGCTCTCCACTTTCTGGACGGAAAAGTGACTAACCAAAAGCAGCAAATGACACTGAATTTTCCATACATTGGATGATTTAGATTGTGATGATTCCATCGCCATTTTTAAAGCTAATGAAATTATTGTCTTCCAATTTGTGATGCAAATTCAGTTATTGTTATGTCTTGTTGGGTTTTCTTGTCTGTACGACATCCATTGCATTTTATAGTGATAATATTATTTTCGCATTATCCTGATGGACAAAATTTTGAAATTAATTAAAAATTAGAAATTAATTTAAAGCACAATTACCTGTTTTCGTTGACTGTTATTGATTGGTAATTTCCTTAAATGTAAATTGTATTTCTGATTAGCACTAAATGTTGTTTCAATTCCCAAGCTCTTGTGTATTAAATTACATTCTTTTGATGCACAGGATGACAGTTCTGAGCAAGCGAATGGTTGTTAATTTGTAAATAGAATTTATTCGTTAAGAAAATAATACACAGAAAAAAGAAGCATTCACTGTACAACATTATCATTTCCATATTTTTACAATTTGTAAACATCGTGGGTTATTAGTTTGAATACATGTACAAAGAAATTTGTATTGAGTGAAATATTTATTATTCAAGAGAGTTTTATTTTGCAAAAATAAATCTAAGGATTTTTTTAATCTACATACAAATCTTTTAATTGACGCACACATGTTTTATATATGTACTAAATAGTACAGAATTATATCCACATTTGATTTATTCCATGCGCGTAAATCTACAAAAGTGTCGACTACGCGAACCAACCTGTTCACAGGAAGATTCCTACCTGCAATAAATAAATATCACAAACCTATGATAACATGTGGTATTCACATTTAAATTGCTCCATACACTTTATACTAAACTGCATGGGTTTGTAGTCTGTCATAATTATTGATTTCTAGCACTGGCAGAAGGTCATGATTTAGAGGAAGTTTTGAGAAGTTATACTCATTTTAATTCAATATGCCGCCCTAGTAGAGCTTCATTTTCTGAACAGCGGACGGATTAATTACGAAACATTAATCCTGGAGTCAGTAAATAATTATTCATAGAGACAATCGCATATAATGCATACCACGCATATTTAATACGAGGAACACGATAGTGAATAAATGAAAGACGATAATATTAGGGAATTAAGAGATAATCATCAACTGGTATTCGTATTATTGGTTAACATAAATCAAGGAAATTTGACACTATATACAATGAATCTGACATGCTATTCATTTAATGCTGTTTACGAATATATATCTACTGAAACACTCGATTACATGGAAAAGAAATGACGAAGTTGAGTAATCGAGACCGGTGCGAGTGGCTGAACATGAAGCATTGGCGAAAGTTGATAGAATACACACATGTTCAAAGGTATTCGTAACAAACTCACCAGCGTTTTCGTAGTGCCTAGGTATAAAATATCTGTTTCTTCCCTTGTGTTTTTAAAGACGGTCATGTGCTTCAGAGTGTTATTAAATGTTATTTGTAACAGAATATGTAAACAAGCTGAGATGAATTTATTGATTCATAGTGAAATCATCGAAATAGTACGGCGATAAAGAATATGTGGAGGTTTCTTGTGAATTAGAGAATATTTAGTTGCAAAGCTTTTGAAGTAAAAAAAAAAACTATTTCAAATACACTGAATCACAATACGTCAGCATAGAATCTGTCATACATGAAAATGATTACATTTTCATGTATGACATATTCTATGCTGACGTATAGAAACACTTACCACATTTTGCATTTCTACATTTATTTAAATAAGAAAAAATGAAAAACAAAACCAGAAACATAATCATAATAAGCAGCTGAAGATTGGCAAGCAGAAATATGATGTAGAGTATAATGCAGTCTACGGTATATGGTTATGACACTTGACATTTCTTATCCGAAATATCATCAATATTCCGGTTGCTTTAAGTTATTTAAATGTCAGCAAAATATTTACGATTAGAACAGTCTTCATACTGGATAAATTTACAGGTACACTGGGCTTTTATTTGCATAAAGTATGAGTAATAAAATAATCATTATAATAATGTAAAAGTTCATATATAGTCGTATGTTCATGTGGATGTTACAAATGCAATTACGATTAAATATATATAGTTGGAACTTCAATGTATATAATTACCGATGGTATATATGAATGGTATCATGATTTTCAATTAAACAAATTTCGGTTACTTTATGACACGTGTACTAGAGGAAAGTACAGTTGTTTACAATTACCGAACTAATCGATCTATACATATGAAAGATTGAAACACCTCAGGTCATAGACGAGGTTTATATTTCATCGCTAGGCAACTGCGACAAATATGTGTGCAAACACATACAGAAGTGTAGGCATATATATATATATATATATATA